>NC_056748.1:334124139-334301639 GCF_019279795.1 Protopterus annectens | reverse complement strand
ACAATTACTGGTCAGCTTTTCATATTTTACTGCCAGCTATTTGCTCTGTGTATTTATTACAGCCAGCTTCTTTGCACTTATATTTTGTGTTAGAACTATTTCCTTTTCATACTTTACAGCCAGACAACTTTATTTGCACTTATATTTCGTGTGTTGGAACTATTTCATTTCCCTTGTCAGATTCTGCAGACAATTACTGGTCAGCTTTTCATACTTTACAGCCAGCAGTGCCAAGCACATATGTTTTGTTTTTGAACTATTTGCCTATGCTTTTCATTTATTGCAGCCAGGGTGTGTGTGTGTGTTTCCTACTTTACAGTAGGCACTTATATTTTGTGTTCGAACTATTTGCATATGCTTTTCATTTATTTGGTCTAAGCAGTGCTGCTTATGCCAAATCAGTTTGTGTTGTTAGTAGCACAACAGGTAGAATGCTTGCTTTTGATGCAGAAGGCTGTGGGTTCTACTGCTTTTCATTTATTACAGCCAGGGTGTGTTTGTGTGTGTGTGTGTGTGTGTGTGTGTGTGTGTGTGTGTGTGTGTGTGTGTGTGTGTGTAAGTAAACTTTTATGTTCTGAATTGGGCAGTTTTGTCATTATTGGCTCATGCATTTTGTTTCATTGCCTACTGGAAAAATAATTTAAATTGCGCTTTAAGTGTCTGTGTAAATGGGGTGAAATTGCCAGGTAATGGGACATTGGAATGTCTGCAAGGGGTCAGTGGTGCCATATTTTGGTTGTCTGTTCTTCAGTTTGCATTTGAAAGTTCATAGCCCACAATTCCATTGGAGTGGGTGGGGTTATGTAATTATGTATGCAAATTATATGTTAATCAGTTTACAGATTTGTACCTATTTTTCATGGGCCTTGTCCAGATTTTTGATGTTTCCAGGTTGAGAGGTATGACTGAATGAGAAGACATTATTTCATTCTTAACATGGATTCCTGAATTTTTAGACTTGAAAGAGGGACTTTTATTTGGAATTGAAAGGGCACATAGAACATTGAGGAAACCTGCTTCTAACTCAGCAAATACTCCACCTAGATTGATAGTTATAAATTTTCTTTCATTTCTGGACAAGGAACTAATATTAAAATCTGCTTGGAGAAAATCACCCTTAAACAACAATCAAGCCTGATAAGGTCTGACAATGATTATTCTTCCAGAATACTAGAACAAATGAAAAAAGTCTGGCCAATAATAAAACTGTTGAAACAAAACAATATTAAAGCACAGCTGGCCTTTCCAGCCAAGATAAAAATAATTTTTGCCAATGAGATGAGAACCTTTTATGACTTAGAAGAAGCTACTATATTCATCAAAAACAACAACATAGTATCTAGCCCAGACGAAATGGAATGGATGACCCCCACTCTTAAAAGAATAAAAGAAACAAATCCTTGGACTGATGCTAGAAAGAAGAAACAAAAAACTGATTCCAAGATAGCTGTCCCAAAAAATATAACTCTTACAACTACATCTCACAAAGTATCAACTGATATGATACATCACTAACCATCTGTTTTTATTAAAAAAAAAGGAGGGTTTCTTAAACAACTGAGAAACAGTAATGATTTATTCAGAATGCTCAGAGTCCAGTAATTCTTCACAAACAAAGGTAGGTCAAGATCAGTTGCTATTTACATTATATACAAGCCAAACAAAGCAACATATAATATAAACATAGAAGTTTCTATTCCCCTACTTGAACTCAGTGAATACTTAACTTGTTCATTTTTCATTGTTTTTACTTATAATAATTTAATTAATTAATTAATTAAACTACTTCAACAAGGTACCATTCATCAGAGCTCAGATTCAAATGTAACAAATTAACATCATATATAATAGCAGTAACAGCAGAGTGTTTTGAAATTCTGTCATGGTGATTAATGCCTTCTTCAGTTAAAGTATGACTTAGAAATATCATGTATATCCTAGTTAAATAATAGTAGCAAGCTCTTAGTACAAATGTTATCATTATTCTGTCTAAACATAGTTAATGTCAATTATGGCAGGAATCACAGTTGTTTGATCAATCCTGATATGGTGTGCATGGATGCAGCTGTGTCGGGAAGCTAGTACAGATGTCATTATTATTCTGTCTAAACATAGTTACTATCAATTATGGCAGGTATCATAACTTTGAGTGCTGTTTGATCAATCCTGATATGGTGAGTGTGGATGCAGCCGTGTCAGGCAGCTAGTACAAATGTCATTATCATTCTGTATAAACATAGTTAATATCACTTATGGCAGATATCCTAGCTTCGAGTGCTGTTTGATTAAGCCTGACATTGTGTGTGGATGTAGCTGTGTCTGGCAACTGTTGTATGTTGACGTTTCCTTCCCCGGTAAGCTGTGGGTTGCGGCTTGTGATCAAGGTTTACTGATACTTATGTATTAGGAAGAGATATTTGGTGTTTTAGCCTGGATCCAAGGGAAGGGGGTGGATAAAACTGTGATTTGGGATATTTTGGCAGAGAATAGTTTGTTTATACATCTGCTGAGGGAGAAGTGGGAAGGCTTGAAGAATGTAACCAAATAAACAGAGTTTCAATGCAGAAAAAAAATGATAACCACTAAACGCACTGCTGGAGAAAAAGTCAAATGCTGGATTCCCAAACCGTATCCAAAACTTTATTGTATAACAAGCAACATAAACCATAAAATGCTTAACGAATCACTGCATTTTTCATCTATTACACAGACTTCATCAGACAAACAGATAATTACATTCCTTTTATACTATCAATTATGTTTGAATTGTCCAATAGCTTTTGTTTGTTTCAACTCATTAATATATAAACATACCTTTCTAAATGCTGGCAATCATAATGAACGTAAACATGGATTTCAGCAAATTACTAACATCACTTCTTTCCTTTATATACCCTGTACTTTCTCCAAACAATAAACATCTGGATCTTGTCGATCCCACCAAAGGTTCACTCTGATAAAATATATATAAAACCACATCCGTGAGACATGATATGATTAAATAAAAACACTCATTATAAATATACACTGTGTCAACCACTGTGTAAACCCTATGTAAACACTACCCCGAAGTGGACAACAATGTTATTGCAACCAAAAAACACTTCATACAAAACCAGACTAGATGCAAATGCAGGAAGTCCACACACAACATTAATCTAAATGTGTATGGAATGTATAATAAATATTAATTATAAATTATATATGAAATAATAAATAAATATATTATATAAAAACGTAATAAAATACATTAAATATATATTGTAAAATCACATAAATGAGACATATAATATTTTATTTGATGGCTTGAGATTATATTTATAATCTAGCTGCCCTCATTTTGAGAACGGGAAAGTTTTGGATACGGTTTGGGAATCCAGCGTTTGACTTTTTCTCCAGCAGTGCGTTTAGTGGTTATCAGGTTTTTTTTCGCACTGAAACTCTGTTTATTTGGTTACTAGTTTGATGGAGGTGGAGGAGAGTTTATCACCAGCTGGTCGGACCGGAAACATGCACAAGGCTGATGAACTACTGTTGCTTATCGGGCTCACCCAGTTGGTACAAATTTTGACCCCCTTGTGTGTTTTGCTCACGCAGCATCAGAGAGAGGGGTCTACACCGGGAAATCAGTATGCATATTTTAACAATGTTAATAATGCATCGATTAAAGATGCTGGGTCCACTGACCAAGGTAGTTTGACTAATTTGAGTCAAACGGAGGGCAGAATTGCTAGACCTGATGGTGTGGACAGTTTTCCAAGGTTGCTGGTAGACAAAGAATGTGGTATCCTGCAGAGTGGCTGGAATAGCGCTAATGAGAGTGCACAACAGACTGTGTTTTTGCAAGGTGACTTTTCAAATAACCTGCCAAATTTAAATGTATGGCTGAAGCAAAAAATTGTTTTAATGAAACTAACATTGGGAAAAATGATTCTAGTTTATCTTATGCTGGCAATTTACATAAATTAAATGATTTGTTATTCAAATATAAAGCACTAGATATGGACAATGCCTATCTGAAGGAATGTATACAGCTTAAAATTGTACCCAAGGGTTTACGTGTTTGGAAGTTTCCAAACAATGTTAAAGAAGGGACAGAATTTTATGATGTGTTAATTGATATGTTCGATGCTTGGGGTTTTGACCTAATGAAAGCAATTATTAGAAATAATGAGTATGAAATGAGTGCTTTGATGGAACAAATTGATTGTATTAATGGGAAAATTATTAACTATCTTTTATTTACTGTGGATGAAGAGAAAAATAAATATTTAGATTTCAGGAAGCAAATATATAATAAATGTGTTAGAATCCTTAACAGGAAAAAAAGAAAAATTATCAGTGATAAATTTTAGTATGAACATCATACACAGTACCCTAAACCAAGAATCATGTTTAATTATATCACTGATGTACATTCAGGTAGTGATAAGGAAAGACAAGATGTGTTGGATTATGGAAATGAAGAGGTCTATCATGAAAATGTACAAAAAAGATATGACCCTTTAGAGTATCCACCCCTCCAGAGATCAGAGAGGATCAAGAATCAACTAAATGGGAATTATCAGCAGAACGGATGGAGGGGGAGGAGATAATATGCCATTCAGATTCAACGAGCGTTGAATCTAACATAAATGATAGCGTAGAACATGTCGTTTGGACTCGTGACAATTTTAATATTTTTAATTATACTGATTTGGAAATAAATGATACATATTTTAAATTGTTTTCCAAAGGTTTAAATTTCGTCCCTAGAACAAAAAGTGACATTAGTCGACTTATTATTGATTTAAAAATGTTTATTAGAAAGATCAATTTAGAATTATTGCATGACGGTATACCAAATGGGAATGATGAGTCTACATTGTTAAAAAGAAGTGGTGTTTGGAATCTACCTATACACCCACAGTTAAAAAACTTAGACAATCTTGTGGAAAATTAACTGAGACAAGCAATTAAGAAAAATAGATTTGTATTGAACCTCTCCCCAGTAGAAAAAGCTTAATGCAAAAATTAAAAGAAAATGTAAATTTGAGGGTTATGAAACCCGATAAAGGTGGTGGTATTGTCTTGATGAAAAATATTATATATAAAGCTAAAATGTTAGAAATTCTACAAGATGAGTCAAAATACGAGTGTATCTCTAAAAATGAGATTCATATAGGTTATAGGAAGATATAGTTAGCCTTATATGACTTATTTTTGAATGGATTTATAGAGAAAGAAATGTTTGAATTTTTACATAACACTAAGCCAAAAATACCTTCAATTTTCAGTATTCCAAAAGTTCATAAAGATATTTTAAATCCACCACTGCGCCCGATTGTAGCAGCTGAAGGTTCTGTTATTTCACCATTGGCTAGATATGCAGTTGTAAAATTAAAAAAGTTGATGAGTGGAGAATCCTTCATAAAAGATTCTTGGAAATTTTTGAGAAACATTAAAAATGATTTGTTTCAAGAACAACTTATATTTATAACTATAGATGTGGTAGACCTGTTTGGATCTATATCGCATGATATAGGCTTGGAGTGGTTCGAAGAAGCAATGAGATCTACTGGTGAGTTAAATGATAAAGAAGTGCATACATGTTTGAATTTGATGGAGATGGTTTTAAAATATAATTATATATTTTTCCAAGGAGAGTATTATCATCAATCTAGTGGGGTGGCGATGGGGGCAAGATATGCCCCCTTATATGCCAATATGGTTTTGAATACATGGGAAAGGAAATATATTTACAATAGTATTTATGGGAATAGTTGGTTGTTATACAAGTGTTTCTTAGATGATATAGTCATTTTTGGCAAGACAGCAAAGAAAGGCTAGATGAATTTATATATTATATAAATAACATATTTTTTAAAATTTACCTATGAGATTGGTTCAAATGAAATGAATTATTTAGATGTAAAATTAATAAACAATATCAATTCATTTAGGTCAAAAGTATATAGAAAGAAAACATATTCTAATTCATATTTACATTTTAGTAGTGGACACCCTCTACATCAGAAAAAAGTATCATAAAAGGTCAATTTGTCAGAATTTGTAGGATGACATCTAGTGATGAAGATTTCTATGAAGAATGTGAATTTTTATCTAAATTGTTCACAGAAAGAGGGTACCCTATAGAACTAGGTAATGTAATAAAAAAATAAGTTATTAAAGGATGAAAAGATAGATTTGAACCGATACTAGGAAAGGAATTGTTAACCATAGAGGATAGAGGAATAAATAACACTTCAGATATATCACACCTTAAAAATGATAGTGATAATACTTATGTAAGTGCATTTATTACTGATTTCAGTGGGGATTCAGGAGTGATTTATAATGTACTTACTAAAGAATAGAATAAATTTACAAGTTTAACAGACTTGAAGTTAGAACACAAGGAACCGTTAAAAATTATATATAGGAGGGGGTGAAATATTAAAGATTGTTTTATGGTACAGAATAAAGTTTATAAGAAAACTAAAAAATTAAGAGGCACATACCCATGTGGGATGTGCACTCAATGTCCATTGGCTAATAAAGAATGTATTTATATTGACTCTAGGGGGAGAGAAATTATAAGTAGGACACATAGTACTTGTGAGGCCAATGGAGTCATATATATTGCAATATGTGAAATATGCACAGGATTTTATGTTGGAAAAACTGAAAGGAAAATAAGGAGGAGAATCTACAAACATATGAATGATATTAAGAATAAAAAAGAAAGTAATGCTTTATATAGGCATAATATTATTTTCCCCCTAGCGAAATACAAATTTTTCATCATTGAGGAAGTTTTGAAGGATGAAAGGGGTGGTATGTGGGAAACAAAAAGTGAATACCGTGAATTATAATGGCAAATTATATTAGAAGCAAATAAATATCCAGGTATAAATGACGGTATTTCCCTCGCACCCATTTTCAAAATGAGGGCAGCTAAATTATAAATATAATCTCAAGCCATCAAATAAAATATTATATATGTCTCATTTATGTGATTTTTACAATATATATTTAATGTATTTTATTATGGTTTTATATAATAATATATTTATTTATTATTTCATATATAATTTATAATTAATATTTATTATACAGTTCATACACATTTAGATTAATTTTATGTGTTGACTTCCTGCATTTGCATCTAGTCTGGTTTTGTATGAAGTGTTTTTTGGTTGCAATAACATTGTTGTCCACTTGGGGGTAGTGTTTACATAGGGTTTACACAGTGGTTGACACAGTGTATATTTATTTATAATGAGTGTTTTTATTTAATCATATTTGAGTCTCATGGATGTGGTTTTATATATATTTTATCAAATTGAACCTTTGGTGGGATCGACAAGATCCAGATGTTTATTGTTTGGAGAAAGTACAGGGTATACAAAGGAAAGAAATCATGTTAGTAATTTGTTGAAATCCATGTTTACGTTCATTATGATTGCCAGCATTTAGAGAGGTATGTTTATATATTAATGAGTTGAAACAAACAAAAGCTATTGGACAATTCAAACATAATTGATAGTATAAAAGGAATGTAATTAATTATCTGTTTGTCTGATGAAGTCTGTGCAATAGATAAAAAATGCGGTGATCTGTTAAGCATTTTATGGTTTATGTTGCTTGTTATACAATAAAGTTTTGGATACGGTTTAGGAATCCGGCATTTGACTTTTTCTCCAGCAGTGTGTTTAGTGGTTAAGGCTTGAAGAATGTGTTATGATGGCTTGTTGGGAGTTTTTTTTTTTTTTTTTTTCATCTGTTTGCTCTCCATTCTTTTCCTGGCTGCTGCCTCACCGAAAGGGAGGGAATTTAGGCTTGAAGTTGAAGTGAAGTGAAGCTTTGCTTCAGGTGCATTGTGAGCCTCTGGAATGCAGTACACAGATACACTAACAGAAACAGACGCTCCCAGGTTGCTACAGTAATGGAGTCAGAGTGATGATAATGCGTAATGGCTCTGAGGACCTTCCAAGATGATTCCCGGAAGTGTTTTTGGTTTTAAAAATAAATTTTATATATATATATATATATATATATATATACAATTTATTTTTAAAACTAAAAACACTTCCGGGAATCATCTTGGAAGGTCCTCAGAGCCATTACGCATTATCATCACTCTGACTCCATTACTGTAGCAACCTGGGAGCGTCTGTTTATATAAATATATATAAAAGGGCTGTTTTAAACCACATGCACACATATTGATGGTCGCCCAACACTTTGTTTAGCTCATTAAGTTGATTCTTGATAAAAAAAAAAAATAATAATAAGCTCAATTTTATATTGAAAATGTATTTTGGTCCAAACACATTAAGGACTTACATAAGAGTGGAAGTCCGAGTTATTGTGGAAGACTAAGAGCACTTGCTCTTGTGCAGAACCATTTGCAGTGGTCTGGGAGGTGAGCTTGCTCGGACGTGTTGGGTATATTGGGATAGTTGATTCTAGGGGTGTTTGGGGTTGCCAGGAAGTGCTAGAGGACCATCAGATTTCCTTCCTGGAAATATCTTTAGGAATGGAAGGTGTGTTGAGTGGTTCACTGGCAGAGTGGCCACTGCATGCAACAGGCTTGTAAAATGGAACAGGACAAATATTGGTTTGGATATTTTAAGAACAGCCTGGAAACACACCACATGAACTAGTGAATGGTATTCTGACAAAACTGGATGGGTATTGTTGCCTGTGCTTGAAGTACTGATATGTGTGTATGTAAGGATGGAAATATATTTATAACAAATACGAAACTAGAAGGGTCTCATAATTAAAAGTCTATGGACTGTATAAACATGCTTGGAAGGAGTTAATAATAAGAATAAGCATTATAGCTTGTGGTCTTTCAAATAACTAAGCAACAGCCGAAAAAAAACACATACACACAATAGTTATGTAATATCTGATTTTAGTAAATCTAGACATAAAATATATGATCATCAAAGATGAAGCAGTCTGCTGAATTTAGATATTAAAGACAGGATTTAATAACATGGGCTTGTGTATAATAACACTACTATCTTAAGTTATCATAAATGGCATACACTACATTGAACATCAAGGGGAAGCATGATGATTTTCTTATATAAGTAAATATGCATAACAAGCCATGTAATTCCTTTAATTTGAATTGTAGTTTTTGTGACCCATCCTGACCACATATAATACTTAAGCGGTTACCAAGGTAACTAATGTTTATACATGCATCACACTGACAAAGTTGTTCAAGAGAAACAATAGAATCCTGAACTTGAAATGTCACAGAATGTAACAATCATATTCTGAACAAATAGTATTAAATTGAGAATCGACACTCAGTTTAATAACATGGGCTTGTGTATAATAACACTACTGTTTTAACTTGTCATAAATGACATACACTATATTGAAAATCAAGGGGAAGCATGATGATTTTCTCATATAAGTAAATGTGCATAGCAAGTCATATAATTGGTTTAACTTGAATTGTGGTTTTGTTACCCATGTTGACCATGCATAATACTTCAGCTGTTACCAAGGTAACTAATGTTTTATACATGACATCAAACTGATAAAGTTGTTCAAGAGAAACAATAGAAGCTTGAACTAGGAATGTCACAGAATGTAACAATCACATTCTGAACAAATAGTATTAAATTGAAAATAATCACTCAGTTTATCCTTTGCTGATTATGCAAACTAGAATGTTGCCATTTAAATATAAAAACCTTCAGTATATGTCATAAAATGGCAATTTATGAATATGGAAAGGGAACTTGTAATCATTAATCACAATAAGTGAATTTGTTGTGTTTAACCTATAATTTCACTCATTTTTATAATAAGAAATGACGGATATGAAAATCCTTATGTGTAGGAAATGGGGGGAAGAGGAATGCACTGGTAATTAAAATGTACTAACTTTCATCAATGTTCACATAAAACAAACTTGATGCTTTAAGTAAGTTAGCAACAAACAAAGTGATTACTCAAATGCTGGCAAACAATGAAATATAACTTCTGATATATCCAGTAAAATACATTGTATTATAAACATTAGGTATAAATATTATTACCATCTGTTTGTATTAAGTAATACATTTTGAAAGACTTCATCAATAAGGGTGAATATGTTAACTGTGTGCTATAATCTTTTACTGAGGTTTTATATATGATACATCCTACTTTACTAGGATTGAATTGCTTGTCATATTATCTTTCATGTAAATATTAATTGCTTATACAATAAGTAGACATTTATATAGTATTAGAATTCTGTCTAACCTACAATAGTACTATATCTGTTCAAAATAAAATAAATATTGCTTATTCCTATTACAAATATTCTCCATATGATAATTCAATTTATGGAGCTCAGATGTTCTGGATTGTCAAGGTATGAGTGATAATCTGATGGACTTTATCCATCACATTGGGTATGATTTTCATTCCATGGCTAGTGCAAATCTTAGATTTATTAACATTTAGTAATTTATTTCACAAAAACATTTTTACTATGCCTGAACAAAACATTACTTTATTGGTAAACACTCAAAGTATAAAACTGATAATTTCCTTTAAAAGCTCAAACATATACTTTATAGTAATCAGAGGAAAATCTTTAATAGTCACAAAAAACAAAAAATACATAGTTAAATAACCTAAGATGGTTTTAGCTTTATTATCTTTAAATACCAATGGCTTACACAATCCTAGCAAGAGATCAAATCTACTGAAATATTAAAAGTGAACAAAGCACAAATTGTCTTCCTTCAAGAAACTCATTTCAAAACAAATGAGAATTACAAATGGAATCCTAAGGAATATATGATATTGGCGCAATCCACTTACAAGACAAATGTGATTAACCAAAAATCATTTATAAGTATATAGATAAAGAAGGCCTTATGGCATTAGTAATAGTTAAATATAATAACAGAATATGGACCCTAGCCAGTCTATACTGGTTCCCAGGCATTGGAACAGGAACTGTTAAAAAACACTTGGATTTCATTTCCAATAATTATAAAGGCAACTTAATATTAGAAGGAGATTTTAACTGTATATCTGATATTTTTGAAACTGCAAATAAAAACTGCTGCATACATCTGCTGTATCAAAAGCTTTAAACAAGTAGGTAAAATAATTTCATCTTGTAAATACTTTCAAATCTAAATAAAATAAATCTTTGTTGTTTTCCCATCAAGATCACAGATTTGGTAACCAACCTAGAATAGATAACATATTTGCTGCCCATGACTTACACTCTAAAATCATTAATTTTTCAATCACTCCCTGCCCCTTTTCAGACCACAATTCATCCATACAAAAACTTCAAAATGTGTACAAACCATTAATATTTAACTCCAGAATTCCAGCATATATAACTAAAATTAAAGAGTTCAAACCCTGGTTATTATCTGAATTACAGTTCTTCTTAGATATTAATTACACCACAGAGATAAATAAAATAACGATATGGGACTCATTAAAAGCTTACATATATGGTAAAACCCTAACCTGGTATAAAAAAAATCAGAGAATGAGATTCTGAATTATTAGATCTACAATCCAAACTTTTGTCAGTAAAAGCTGAAAAAAATCAAAATCATTTGGATATGAAAAAAGAAAGTAGAAGTATTAAACAATAAATACAACAAAATTCTAACACACAAACTAGTTTACCTTTAAAAAAACTAAAAATTAATACTTTGTCCACTTCTCCCAAATATCTAGTTAAATTTATCCAGAAGACTCAAAATACAATCAAAAGCTAATAACATTAAAAGTATTTTCCATGAAAAGAAAGGGAAACAAATCTCGGATATAGGTGACATTCTTAATGCCTATAGAAATCACTATATGGAACATTTCCAAAAAGAAAATATACACTGATCAATTAAATCTAGATGAAAAATGTTCTAATATAAAAAAATACCTGAAAAAATAAAACTAAATCTGCAAGCACCCATATCCTACAAAGAAATTACAGATACAATAAAAGATGGTAAAAATAATAAAGCTTCAGGTATAGATGGCATAATTATGGAAATATATAAACTTTTTCCTTCAAAGATACTATCCCTCTTCCATAAAACTTTATTAGAAATGTATTTACCACCCTCTTGGAGATATTCCTTAGCCACACCAATCCTAAAGGAAAACAAATCCTCAAACCTCTGTACCTCATATAGACCTATATCATTATTAAATAATGACTATAAGACATTTATGGCAATATTAACTAACAGAATGAAAATACCACTATCCAAAACAATAAAGAATGATCAAACTGGATTTATATATCATAGACACACAAATCACAATATTAAAAGGATAATTTCTCTCATAGATTATGTTAATAAAGAAAATAAACACTCATAATTGGCTTAGATATAGAGAAAGCCTTTGTTTCCCTAAATTGGGACTATTTATTCAAAATCCTAATGCTATATGAATTTCCTGCATCCTTTGTTCATCTCCTAAAGAATATATATATATACAAATAATTTAGCGTATGTCAAGTAGGGTCCTTTTACCTCTGAATCTATACATATAACAAAAGGCATTAAACAGGGATGTCCCATGTCACCAATTCTATTTGCTCTGGCTATTGAAATATTGGCAGATTCAATTCGTAACAATATAAAAATCAAAATAATAGATGTTTATGAACAATACAATTCTAAAGTAATATTTGCTGATGGCATATTACTAACATTATCTAATACAAAAGAGACATTAGAAGAATTAGAGATATTAATTGACAAATTTCACATGACTTCAGGACTCCATTTCAATAAATCAAAATCAAAATTTTTATTTTTAAATAAAAAAAGAACTGCAGACTAAGGGGGATCACATCATAGGGAAACAAGAATCTAGCTTAAAATATCTAGGAATTGAATTATGCAAGGATAATAATGAATTAGTCTCCACAAATGACAGTAATATCATCAATACAATTAAAATCTCTGTGGAAAAATGGAACAAAATAATATTAACATTTGAAGACAGACTGCAGTTAATAAAAATGGTTTTACTGCCCAAGATCCTACATATAGCCTTGGCAATACAACTGTTACCAGAAAGGAATATACTTAAAGAAAGAAATTCATGCCTAATAAAATTTTTATGGTTTCCCAAACAAAATAGAATAGCTTTAATATAGCATATCAGACAATGGAAACAGGGAGGATTAAGCTTTCTGGATATAGAAACATATATAAAAGCATCAATATCTAAAACAATCTCAGATTGAATAAGTCCAAATTACTCTGCAAATTGGGAAGAATTACTAACTGTGATATCAATAAATTAATTTGATTTACATAAAAAATTTCAAATAAGAGATAAAAACAATCTGCCATAGCACATATTATATATTAGTATGCATTATAACATAACTAAACCCACTAAAACTCGTATGATTAATTATTACATTGACTCATTTAGGAAAATTATTAATGCAAATATAGATTTAAAAATCTGGTTTGATCTATTAACACCATTTATAGTCACAGAGAACTTTCCACATAAAATATATAGAGAAGTTATTAATTCCTGGGAACAGAAAAGATTTGTTTGTTGGCTCCAATGTATCAAAGAACTAAAAGTTTTAGATATGCAAGTAATAAAAACAACATACAAAATTCCATAACAGGACTTGCTAACTTTACAGAGAATTCTGTCATATTCGCAAGATTTAAGTAGAATAATTAACAATTCTTCACTTAAAGAAATACCTAAATTTACGAAATACATATATAAAATCAAATATAATGGCTTTGATATGGGAAACAGCATTTCAAAATTTTAGAAAATACTGATAAATTATACAACACCCAAAACCTCATATTTGAAATATATAACAAAAGGACATTCAATACAGTTAAATGAAGATATTAAAACAAATATCTTATTATCGATAAAATATACATCCTTTATAAAATACGTGAATGTTTTTAATTGGAAATGCTTGCACAGAGCATTCTTGACCCCAGCTAGAATCAGTAAAATTAGTTCTTCCATAAAAGGAATATGTTGGAGATGTGACCAAGTACACAATGCAAATTGGAACCACATTTTCTTTGATTGTGTTAAAATTAAACCATTTTGGAATGGTATTAATAACTTTCTATAAGCTTTATTTAATAAATCATTTTATTTAACTAAAGCTCTTGTATTATTAAATGTGAATGAAGGTCCTCATTTGAATAGGTCAAATCTGTATCTAGTATGGACTATACTTGCAATTTCAAGGAAGTGTATAACATAAAGATGGAACACAAATACAATACCAACTTTGGAAGACTTCTGCAGCCTACTGAAAACCACAGCATTATTACAAATTAAAATTAAAAAACTAAGAATTTATCCAAAGCCATTTATCAACAACCCTTGGGGAAAAGTCTTATTATTGATTGACACTATACAATAATTAATCAGACACTCTGATAATGGATTGGACATACTTATAAAGTAACTGTATACATTAAGATCTGTTATAGTGTCAGGCTAATGTAAATAGTGTACATAGTTATTTAAGATGTTATGTATAAATACTATGGAATTCATTCAAATGTATTTGAAAAATAAAAAAGTTTTAGAGAAAAAAGAAATGAACGATTTGCTTGGAAACCATAGCACTCCAAAATTTCAAAACAAGACCGCATAAGTCATTGTATACTTTGAGAGACTAAGTGGAGAGCACTGCAGATAGGAAATGTATACTTTTCCCAGAGCACATAAATGCATGAACTACATATAACGGATTACAAACCACACTAACATATGAGAGGTTCTGTCACACATCCACAACTCTGTAGCACCCAGGTCCACCAGGTTCCGCTCGGTATCTAACCAGTGCAGGCACTTAGCCTGCTAAATCAACAGATAACTAATGGATCACAGGCATTGCCCTCCACTTAGAATTTCAAATAAAAGAACTCATTTCTATTTACAATTCGGGTCTCCAGGAGTTCTAACTGCAAAAACCTCCATTTACCTTAGCAGTTACAGGGAGAGCAATTAGTAATGTTGCTACTAGCATTTGGAATGCTTTGCCACAAAATGTGCAAAACTGTGACACTCTTCCAGTATTTCATAAACTATTAAAATTTCACTTTACAGACAAATACAACTGTAGCTGTCTTAGGCATCCCAGTTAAGCTACATCTGCAAATGGTCCACTCTATATGTAGAGACCCTTACACAACTAGCAGTAGCTTTGCCATTTGTTTGCAACTCAGGAACTCATTCCATAACCGATATAACTTTGAAAATCTGTAAACAAGTTTTATTAAGGCACATATTGGAGAAAACTTGTAATTATCACCACCACCACCACAGCTGCTTTCTTTTTGTTCAATTTCTCAGTGATGTATTAGGCAATTTATGCATATTTAGGGTAAATGAAATATTAAGCTAATAAATATGATCACTACTAGATATTCATATAATTTGTTCTTGGTCATGTATATACTACTGAATGTTTGTTGATGACATTGGCATAGGTCATGGCTGAAAATAGTCCAGACTTTGGGATGAACTCATTTTCCCAGTTAGAAAAGGAAGTAAATAAAATAAAAAAAATCTCAAAAATAAACTCACCTTGTTTTAGGTATCACTTTGCAAAATCAAATTGATTGATAGGCTGTGTCAGCTTTTCTTAAGCCCTGTATGGGTTACAGTTCTAGCCAGCACTTTCCTAGAAGGAATCTGCCTCCTCTTTCACTAACATATCTGCAAGTACCTCCACAACCACTATCCATGATAGGACATGGGGCAAATCAGACAAGATTTTAAAATCTGCAACAATACATAATACTCGACCCCTGCACAATTAGGCTGATGAAAATGAGCAGAGAACTTCATAAACTCCTCACTGTCTGGCATCAATATACTCCTGGCATGCCCTTCTACATTTCTCTTTCACTTTAATTTGCAACATGACCATCACTTGCTTTTCAACTCCTTGTCTAAAACATATAAAATTCATCCACATTTAGTGGAGCATCTGAGTAATAATAGTAACATACCTCTAATCTATAACAGCGGGGCTAGAACTACAGCTATCAGCACTCTTTCTTCCATAGAAAGCACATGAAATGCCATACTCTCACATACCATCATATATGCAAGCACACCCCCATAACAGCAGACAGCACAGCCATCCAGTTATCACAAACATATGCAGGTCTACATGCATTTTCAAAAGATTCATATAATAGAATTTCACAAAACACAAGCATTTCACAAATGGACATTTGATTTAAGGGACACCCTCAACATGCATTTAAGCATTCTCATTTGGCCATCTAGCTTACACCCATAAACACACACACAAATATATATATATATATCTATCTATATATATATATATATATATATATATATATATATATATATATATATATATATATATATATATATATACATACACACACACACATGCACGCACACACACACACACACACACACACCCACAAATGATGTATGGGTACATGACAATTCATCTAAGACTTGTTTAGTTTAAACTGAAAATATCTAAAAATTTGAACTAAGACATATTTAGCGTAAAACACATTGTCTGCTCACATTTCATAGAAAAGTGTTGCAGGCAATTAGTATTAATGATGGTGTGGTTTAGGGTGGTAGGAATTACAGGGCAAATTAGTCTAATGCATCATTAGCACTTTGCTATTGCCCACTCACAAGTTTGTGTAGCAATAGTGATTCACTGTGTGTGTGTGGTGTTTTTTCTTTTCGCTGAGTCTGTGCAACCTTGGAGTTATATAGTTTATAATCATAAAATTATTGTATTTTTTGTGTGTGTATATGAGAGCTGCTCAAAAACATCTACAGTGAAGCCAGAAGCCACAAAGAAAAACATACAAAAAGAAACATCATTAAAACTGAACCATATTGACACAAATAACTTTACAATAAAGAAATATGAAAGGATAAAATATTGTTACAGGGTACATACCTCCTTGCAGCTCCCATGTAGGGAGGCAAGCTCCACAACACCCCAAACTATGGACAGATAGATAGATAGATAGATAGATAGATAGATAGATAGATAGATAGATAGATAGATAGATAAAGGGAGTAGATTTCTCTCATATTTGTGCAACTATGGTGTTGCTATATATCAACTCCAGAATTGCACAACGATACAGATGGTGACAGGATAAATCTCTCAAAAATCACTGCTGGTGAATATTTAGAAACCCCACCAGAAGTAAATACCATTCAAATACAACAATTGCAGACAAGATATGTAACAACATATATTTAAATTAAAATAGGTTCCTCAACTATGAGCCAATGCCCACCCCAGCTGCTCTTCAAGTGAAAAGAAAAAAATTAAAAAAACAAGCTCTTCACTGTAATAAATTAACCACTTAAAATGTATAACTGGCTTACTACAGTTAGATGTATGAGCCCCCCCCCCTCAGCTTTTCCACTGAACAGCAAAAAAAAAAAAAAGATGGTCCTTCTCCACCAACTAGGTAGCCAGATGCATGACATGCCCCCTCTTCCTGCCCAGCCATTCAGGTCCCATTTCTGTGCCCTGTTCCCAACCCTCCTTCAACATAATTTTAAACTTTATCCAAGTGTTTGCTACAACAAACAGTTGCTACAGTTAATACACTGCCTGCACAGAGCACTACAGATCATCTACTTTAGTTAAGGAAAATAAAATTGTTTTAAACTATAGCAAACTGCTTCCTACAAATGTAGCAAACAGTTGTTACAGTTTAGACCCTAATGCAAAAAACGGAACACCAAGTGGGTAAGGTACCTCCAAACAAAAGTGAAGACAGTCCAAAAATGAAGAATGAATGATACTCCACGACAATCGAAGCAGACCCACAAAATAGAAAACTAAAAACTTTTTATTTCACAGAATAAAGTAAGCGCTTTCACGTTTCCATGAATGCTTCATCAGACTTTCAAGTACATTATATATTTAAAAGCAGGACACCAGGAATTTCCCATAATGTTTTTGATAAGTGCCATGGGATCTTTTACATTCACCCGGACTACCACCAACTTAGGCAGACAGGGCCTCAGTTTAATGTATCATCTAAGGACAGAACACTAAAGCATGTATCACCCCCCCCCCCATGCTGCA
Organism: Protopterus annectens; assembly: GCF_019279795.1. Classification (NCBI taxonomy): domain Eukaryota; kingdom Metazoa; phylum Chordata; order Ceratodontiformes; family Protopteridae; genus Protopterus; species Protopterus annectens. Next base: position 334,283,521 of record NC_056748.1, on the reverse strand, counting down.
GTATCTGGAAAAATAATCAAAACTGTCTGGTATGGAAATAGATCCTACACCCTTCTACGCCATTAATCCAGTATGCCGTAGGTGTTCTAAGTATGTGATAGTAATCTTTATAAATAATTCATGAATGATTTTAATTAGAATGTCATTATCCTGTGCTTCTAAAGCTGAATTTTATTTCTAAACCTTATTGCCACAAATTCATAAGTCACTTTTACTTTTTTCTGTCAGTGATGCTCTCTTTGTTTTTCATTTCCACCTTAGCTGTTCTGAACCAGTCATGAAGCTCTAATCTAAAAATGTCCCACCAAGTGAAAGCTGACATGGACAATACTGGATTGAGTAATATGAACCTATAGATGTCCTTTATAAATTGTCTAGTAGCCATGTCTTAAACAGGGCATAGGGATATTAGGACTTATGTCTAGAAACTCATAGGGCACCAAACCATTATCTAACCTGCTAGGTGAGTGCGGGACAGGGTGTCCATGTATCTACAGGCTGTTGTGGTGCTTTTGTGGCCCATTCCTTAAATGTCAATCAGGCCCTACAGTTTGATCTAATTTATTATTATGTTTGAGTCTTTAGGTTATTTCCATAACAATGGGTTGATTTTTCCAAGGATGAATTCAACTCAACATTAAAGTACCCCTTTATTTTTAGTGGGTTATAGCCTTCATTTACAAATTCAGATTATGGATGACCCAGGAATGCTAGCCAATACTATCCATTCTGAAAAGGCATAACACATTTCTCTGCCCATAACCCATCCTTATGATTGCAATTTTTATATCTTCCTTTTACCCACAAGCTGTAATGGCAAAGCATCAAAGGGTGAGCTTGGTTTGTCACAATTTGAAACAGCCAGGAGAGGTAAAAGGCTAGCTTTGTTTTTTGAATAAATGCTACTTCAACCGTGTTAAACTAGAGATACTGAGACACAATGCATCTTTTCTGAGATGCATTTAATCTGCGGATATTTATCGTTATGTAACATGAGCTATAACCAGAACAAAGCCCTGGTACCGCTATGAACATGCTTGAAAGAGAAGAAGTGAGGCACAATTATTTCAATAAATCAAAAACACCAAAAACCATTGGTAACAAAACGAGGAAAGAAGAAAAAAACTTTCAGCAACAACACTAATAACCATAGAGCTGGCCATTCTAAACTAAGATACGATCGCATTAAATAAACACAAAAAACAATCTGCAGATAGTGCAGTTATGTGGTAGAATATTAACTAAAACAAACAGAGGTTCTGACATGCTGACTTAACTTAATGTAATATATTATCAATGTGTACTCTGAACTAAATTTCCAGCAAAAACACTACAGAGTACCACAGTAAAACCTTCTTGAAATCAGTGACAAATATTAGGAAGAAAAATTAAAAAACATCTGTTAAAGTCACAGGTTGTCTGGTAGCATATAATCAGTGTGGTTGATATGCACACAACTAGACAAAATCTATCAATTGGTCCTGAGTATTCCTAAAACCACATAATCATTCTTATAGTGCATATGACAATCATAAATTCATAGGTATATACTATGCTAATGACCACCAGACCCTTTACAAATCTAGTTACCCAACCCATCCCACTTGCGTCCTTTTGTAACATGGGCATCTATTTGGAGGGATATGTTAGTTAGGAGGTTGCTAAAGATTTAGTGTGGGGGGTATGGGTCCAGATAGGGAGTGAATTTTCAATTTCACATTCAGTGGTCAAGATTACATTTGAATGGGATTAGGAATGGACTCTGCCTCACATGAATGGAGAGCTTGTTCCAGAGTGTGGGGATCATTTGAGACACATAGCTGTCTCACCAGATATGCTCTACTTATGTTACAAGGAAAGATTAAATTCATGGATCTAGAGTTTCTGGTGCTGTTCATTTGCAGATGTGCAAAAGGTCGTTCAGGGCAGGATCTGGGGATGCCTTATATGGTAGGCATACATTGCTTCTCAGTAACCTTTAGGTGATGGAGTACAGAGCTAGGGCTTTATGACAATCTGTATAGGACAATGTGTTAATACCCTGGATTATTTTGGTGAAGAACCTCTGTGGCCATTTCAGCTGTTGCATATGCCTGTCAGGTAAATGCCAAAGGGTGCATTGTACAAACCGATGGGTCTGATAAGGGCTGAGTAAAGTGGTACTATTACTTCCTTGGACCTGGATGCCATACCATTGCTTATAAGTTGGGAGACATTGAATGATATCCTTACTACCTTGGCTACATGTTGGTCAAAGACCAGACTGGTGTCTACAAATGTTCCCAGATCCCTAACTATTTGGTCAGCTCTTAGGGGTATCTTATTGATGGAGTAATTAACCTGGGTGAACTTTTTCCAAAAAGGCACTATGGTGTACTTCTTGGCACTGAATTTTAATACATGGCTTTGACACTGTCATTTGTCTGTGTAAGCCCCTATTGCAGCATATTATGGTCATGGGGGATCACTCCTAGTTTGGAGTCATCTGAAAACTTGGTGAGCCAGAGGCCCTTGACATTAGCCTTGACCTCCAAGAAGTAGATGTCAATCAGGAGCAGGCCTAATACTGAGTGGGGGATGAGATTAGAGTTGAATTTGCCAGCCAACAGATTCACTATGTCTCTCTGGGAGGTTACGGTAGCTCCATTACTAACAGTTCAGCACACTGATGTGTGTTACCTTTAAGGTTTGCGACATAGCTGTAGAAGTCCATGTCATTGTCCTCAGCCTGAGAGGCTGTGCTGATCTTATAACTGGCCTTGTTGTATTTAGTTAGTACTCTTTAGTATCCTCTTTAGTTTAATTAGGAGCTCTTCTCATTATGAGAGTTGCTGTTCATGATTTTGGCCAATACTTTTATCATTTTGTTACCTACCCTGTTATGGTTAGGATTCCACCAGTAGAGTTTGTTTTTGGGGCTTGTTTCAGGCTTACTTCTGGTAAGCACAGCACTATGCAGCCCACTATACAGCCCTTTACATGGTTATACAGGGTTTCAGTGAACAATGGCACATAGATTGCTGAGAACTCAAGGTTCGGAGGGGCATTGGATTTTGACAAACTGTCACTTGATAGGATGTAGTTTGCTTTAGAATAGTTCATAACTATTAAAGGTTTTGGTCTGTTTTCCATATTGATTTTTATTTTGAAGAAGACAGCTTTATGATCCAACTTCCCCAGTAAGGATGTGACACAGGCAGGGTGGGGGTGCACCATTCTCCCATATTGGTGAGTACTAGGTCCAGCATGTTTGAACCAATGCATGAAGTGTGCATTAGCTGGTCACGGGTATTTGTGCTAAAGTCCAGAAAATGTTGTGCCTGCAAGTTAGAGGCATGTTTCCCAGTCTGTTGAGGGATAGCTGATATCTCCCATGAATAGGATATTAGGCAGGATGGTGAGTGCCTCCAGTAGGTTTAGGTATGAGTTATGGTATTCCTATGGCATAACTGGTGACTTGTAGCTTGCTAGTCTAGAGTAAGGGACTTTATATCTATGGTAATTTTTATGTAGTTGAGCTCCAGGGCATCATTCGGTTTAACCATCCTAGAGAAACACTGAAGTCCTGCACTCCCAGAATAATTTCTGTGGCTTTAAATCATGTCTCAATAACAGCAAAGATGTCTATATTCCCCAGAGTGAAGAGAACTCATGGAGTGTGGAGTTTCTTGTTAAATCTCCTAGCACGGAGCAGTAACCCCTTTAAGTCCCTTTGGGTTTTATTTGAGAAGTCGGTAGTTTTGCCAATTTGGCATTGCTTAAAAAGGTGTAAAGAGGGGGGATAAAGTTTTAGCCAATATTTGTAAAACCAGGGGGGATGGACACAGACCATCCTTGTCAATGCAGTATGGCCTACTAACCATGTCCTCCCATGCTGATAAATATCGAATCCCCCTTGACTGACATCAGAAACTAAGCCAATTGTTTTTACTGTGGGATCATCCTTGGTGAAGGTAGAATGCTGCCCAATGCGAGGCACATATCTGTCTCATACACATATTCTGAGATGTCCATAATTTCTGTCTTCATATAGTGCAGTGAGGTATGTCTCACATCATTTACACTAACATGCGCTATAACAGAATCATACTGGTACCTGTTGTAATTTGACTAGACTGCATGCAAAACCAAGTGGATCCTGGCTCCATACAAGCCACTAACTATTACCTTCTCCTTGTCCAATCTGATGAGTGGGCATCTGTGTATCCTACAGTGGAACCCCCTATGATAAGAATCATTGGTCAAGTATTCGCTTGCCTTATGGGCTTCATTCTTGGTGGTCCATTGGATGTACGCATATGTTTGGTGTTGCTTTTGTTGAGTACATTAGAGATTGCTGATGATGGGTATTGCCATTTGTAGGCTTAGGAGGTCTTTGAGGTTTGTGAAGACTTCTTTTTAAAGCCTCAACATAAGCTGGTCTCTGTTTTCCACAAAAGCACTAGACTCCAAACGACAGCAGTACTCCCAAAGACTTTATTCAAGTGAAGAATAAAACATGAAGCATGTAAAAAGTACTGACAAGTACTAAAACCTAAGACTGTAAACGTCCAAAAACAAAACTGTAGAAAAACAAGTAAATGTTGAGCGCTTTTCGTCCGGATCCTATCCGGACTTCTTCAAACAGTCAATCTTAAAATGCAATTTAAATAACCTCTCCTTGTAATACTGACCTATCAGGTCCCAATAATCAAAATTTAAAACGTTTTAAAGCCGTAGTTACCATCACTCATGTGAGTGTAATTAAAACTATTTAAAATCCAGTAAATAAAATATCTACCAATAATCTAAACATATTTTACATCAGTTCCTTCTAATAATGTAATACACATTGTCAGTAGTTAGATCGGCAACCTATAAAGCTACTGTGAATGGTATCTACTATTAAATAAATAACAACTAATAATTAAGCTTAATTTGGTTAATAAAGTGCTCCGATTACTTGTAAACTTGATGTTGTACGTTCGAAAAACAGTTTTAAACCACCAAACATCAATTCATGAAGTGTTGTAAATTGTCTACTGTATTCATATAAAATTCTAGCAATCTTGTTTGTTCACATACAAAACCACTACTATATTATGGGAATCCTTACAAACAACTATTCTTATTTAAACCAGAGCTGATGAAATGTTAGCCTATGCCTAAGGCCGGCTATGAGTAAAACAGTAGTGGTCATGTTCAATAACGAAGTGTAAGTGCAAGAAATCAAATCCAAAAACTTATTTTTGCCTAAATGACAGTTGATACAGTAGAAACACTTTTCAAACAAGGGCAAGGATGCTAAGCTCTGCGGAATGAGGACAGAGCCATGCAAACATGCCAAATTTATAGCAAGGGAAAATAACTGAAATCTAACTTTGGCCAATAAATGACTACACTTTGAGCACTTCTAGAGCACTTCCCAAATCAAAGAAACAGGCAAACACCATCTCCTACAAGATAGATAATCTGGTTCTCAATGTAAAAACACGGCAAAAAGGAACCATCAACTGTAATGTAACAGCAAAAGGACTTATTATTGACAAGAGCTCTCTACAGCAAGATGATTTAGCATGTTTAAGAAGTTCATTTGTAATGCTGACACTTAGTTTGGCTACAAAGTGTATGTTGTTGCAAGATATCTAGTTAGCCATAGAACTTAACTGTTCGGTCAGCTCCTTTACCTAGCTTGGTCACTTGACTACTTTCAAATAATGCATGCAGCAGTATTTATAAGGCAATTTAAAGTGGGAGGATACGACAGTTAAAAATAAATACAGTGTAAAACCAGTGCTTATTTCAGATGCAGTCTTAAAACATACTGCGCTTAAAAAGTAGTACATATGTAAATGAATGTTGCATTTCTTCTGTGGTGATAGTAATTGCGTGGACATATTATAGAAGAGGTAGACATTAAAACCTAACTAATGAAGAGGAGGAGTATTAGGGGATAGATAACGTGCCATGCACTTTATATCAGCTGTTCATAACTAAACACCATCATAAAGAACATATATATTAAAATTAAGGAATACAATGCATGTTCATTAATATAGCAGAACAGTAAGGTATGCTGAAGGAGCCAAAGAAATACATATCAAATGCCACTGGGAGTGACTTGAAGTCATCGTGATTTAATTTTAAGGTATGATTCATTCCAAAAACTTGGGCTGTATTCACAAATTGATTTTTAATTAAAGCCCAGTAGAAAACAAGATGAGGCATCCTTATTCTAACCACTAAACCAAAGGGTAAGACAGTCCCACAGACAAACCATTCAGTAACAACTGCAAGAAAGACGCAGCCTAGCTAGAATTTTCACTGTGTGATACCTTAAACCTCCTGTAATAGGTGTCCATGGGATATATGCAAATGAACCCTTAAGGACATCAAGTGTTTCAACAATATGGCTTCTGAATGCCCATGACTTTTTTACTTTTAAGTCTTTATACCTACATTCAAGCCAATATAGCCAAACCACACTATCTATGGACATATATGTTTGGAATTTCTGTTGACCTCATCAGCACACCATAAGTATATAGCTCGGCAATACTTCAGAAACACAAGCTCTTTAAACCCAGCTAATGCCCACAGACATTAAGGTGTCTGCAAATTATCCCAACTAATATCCAAACCAAAGGGTAAAAAAGTCACATAGACAAACTGTTCAGTAAAAAACTTCAAGAAAAATCCAGCCAAGCTAGAGTTTTTACTGTGTAATAACTTAGTCCTCCTGTAAAGCAAGTTGATTCAAAACACTAGAGAGAGTTTTGTTTGTGTCTTTCGGCTTTTCCCGGTTAGGGGTCGCCACAGCAGAACTCAGGTCTGCTAATGATTGGCAGTAGATTTTTACGTGCTGGCTTGCCGGGCCTAACGCACAACCTTCAATGAAGGAATGCCCATTCATGCATGTTGCCACACAGAAGATGCTCTAACTGAGAATCGAACGGGCAACATCTAACTGTAAGGTGACAACGCTACCGCAGCACCACCACCACAGTATTCTAAACACTAGAGGGAGTACATTTTGATATAATAGAATCAACTTGTTTTATGGCATACTAAATAAAGATAAAATAAAACTCATCACTGTGACAGTATAATGTAAATATAATCTGATATTCAAAACCTATTCTCCAAGTACCTTAGAAAGAAATATTATTTTTATACTGATGGAAATGGATTGTCAGCTGGAGTACCTGTCAAAATAGGGATGGCAAAGAATATAACATTTTCATCAAGACAATAAAAGAGTATCGCTGAGTGTAGTTTAAGTATTTTTACACTTATTTTAGGTGAATTATTTTGTAAACTCATTATAATTCAAAATCTTCCAATAGATCAGCAATTCTTATTGACAAGTATGTTTAAATTAGCTCTAACAAAATGTTCAAGCTTGTTGCCTTTTTGTTGTGAAATGAACATAGAATTCTGTGTGAACTTAATTAGTTTTAAATCTGCTCACTGTATAACCAACTAGAGTCTTTGAGCACAGATTTACCTTCTGCAAATCTTATACATTCAATATTTTAAATAAACATATATAACTGTACAAAATAAAGCTTGTTATAAAGTTTAAATAATGATTTCATAAATCTGTCCTGTTGAAAATTGTACTGCTTTAAAAATCAACTTGGCTGTTAAGATTTGAGACAAGACTACAAAATAATGAAATAACTAAAATATAAAATAAAGGAGTAGGTGTTATAGCGGGGTATATGTTCAGTAAACTACATTATTCAGATGAGGTTCTATGTTAACTGAATTATCTAACAATGACTAGTGAAACCTTCACATGATATCATGCCTGTCCTATTCTCTAGCTACAAAATGGCATGATCCTATAATTGTGCCTACCTTCTTGTGTGCTCTTTGTTAATTCATCTGTCTCAGTGGGTGCATTGTTCTGCAATTCCATTCCAGGCTATATTCCATCCCTTTACATCAGCATGAAGGCATCTGATATAAACTCAGCTTTGAGCCCCTGGGTAATGAAGTTCACTTCAAAAAGAAATAAGATTCCCTTCATCTTCAGACAAAAACAGGTTCTGACGAACAGGGATGATTAAAATATCTAATGAAATCAATGGCAATCTTCTAGAGTATGTTTATGAAGGCTATAAGTAGCATTTCACAAATGCAGCATTTTATTCATAGTTGTGATATAAAATTGGATATTCAGAAACTCAGTTTTAATGCACTGTTGACATAAATCCATTACAATACCACTGTACTGCTTGCTTCTGATGCCAGTGTGTTGCAAAATATAAAGCAGTTATATGGAGCAACCTTATGTGAATCTTGAAAGCATTATAACTTCAAAACAGTAGAAGACAACATTAAACCATCTTTGAAAAACTGTGAAAGAGTAATAATTATAGTCATTTGATACCTAGTGTCAAACTGAAATGTACGGTCAGAATAACCTATGTTCAAATCATGCATGACATCTGTTGGTAAAGTTCGAATGAATGAACAATGTCTTGTATCAAAATAGTAGCCATCAAAAAGCCTACTTGTTTTTTCATTAATAAGCTAAATTAGCCCAAGTTGATTTGCTACTTATTTCTGATTTATTTACTATTTTAATTATGTATTTTTTATGTGGCTTAAATACAATTTTCAGTTTGGTTGCCAAATCCACAGACATTATCATTTATTTCAAACTTAAAATTTTAAAGCTATAAAATGCAAGTCAAAGTACAACAGTTGTAATACTTTTCTGTCTACATAATTATATACCAAAGACATAACTTTAATTAAAATCAGTTTCATTCTGATTGACAAATTTAATCCTGGTATATTGTATGTTTTAGTACTAATTGCTGTACTTTTATTTCAGCCAACTCATGAAGTTTACAAGGAAGACATTCATTATTTCTAAAACTATTCATTGCTTCAGAATGCAACTGGTACAACATGTGGTGAAATGCGAGATGTTGTTGGATATTCTTTACATAATATAGTTATACAATGGAATGAATCGTCCATCAACAATAATCCTTCTAAGGATAATTATGGTCTAATTAGATGTCACACAGCTAAGAAAGGTTATAAACGAGATGGGTTATCTCAAATGCAAGTTTGCTTTTTATTATTGCATTAGCCCATCATGTACAATTGGTTAAATAATGAAACATGAAATAACTAAGATGAAGATTACATTTAAACTGAAACATTAAACTTAAATTATGGTAGCTTTCAGCAGTTTATTTAGCAGAGATGGAGTCTGCAAAAAAACTTTTTGAAAATGCTTGGTCAAAACCAAATTATTATGCTTTTTATGGCAAGCTGTCTACAAACAGTTCCTTAAGTGAATATCCTCTTTGATTTACCATAAGGTGAAAACATATTCATGCTTGTTAACATTTAAGGCAAAACATTCTCTTTGATTTCAATATTACTTTTTGTATTAATAGCACTTTGTTTTAACTTCAGATCATTGCATTGATTACTAAATATAAAGATAAAATAAATACAAAATATATACAGATACAGGTGCCCAGCAATGGAATAATGGAATGAAACTGTTGCATATTCAAGGGTTTGTGCAGCAATCTACTCAGTGTCTGTGTTTTTTCTCTGGTAAGCGCGCTTTCTTCTGCCTTGGAAAATATGCTGGGTGTTTGGCTACACTCAACTGTCCATGTATGTGTTGAATTTATCCTTGTCCTTGTGACCCAGATAGTAGCTGAATTTGACAGCTGTCAAAAAAACATTGTTTTATGTCATAAACTAATTAAAGATAAAGTAAATCCCATCAATATGACAATATGAAAACTATAATATGATAGTCAGAACCTCTGCTCCCAGCACCTTAGAAAGAATTTCAAATATGAAGCATTTTTTATACTGGGTGAACAGAGTGTCAGCAGGAGGAAAGGAGTTCTAAATGTCCAGTTCACGTACCTAGTTAGCACATAGCTATATACAAAAAATAAAGCCATTCTGTTAGTAAGAATAGTTCATTGTACCCAGATAACATTGGTTTCTAAAATGTTAAAATAGAGAAAACAGTGAATTTAACTACAAATAGTTTTCTACTTTCCAGATGCATTCACCTACGCAAACTCTTAAATGTTAGTTGGGCACCACCTCATGAATGTTACTGAATAGCTGTTTTTTTGGGCTGTACCTGTGGACTAAGTCCGACTAAGAGGCCCTCTTAGACTCAGCCACTCAAAAGAGAACATTAGAAGTACACTGAGTATATGTGGGTAAATTGATGATCCCGATGAGCATATGGAAAAAGCTCTCTTACTGTCACAGCCGATGGAGGTGCGAAAGAGCAAAATTGTTGCCATAGTTAATCAAGAAGCACCTACTACACATATTTTGTGCAGTCCGTCACACCACCCTGCCATATCAAAATTGTCTAAGCTACATTAATGGCACACAGTCACAAGTCAGACTGTTAAGATAGTTTATGTTATGTGGCATGTGCTGAAAAAGTAAACTGCATGACCACAAAAGACTTGCCATACTTCTTTGTAATGAGACCTGGTGAAAGTTCATGGCTTCCAAATTAATTAAATGTGGAAGGCCTCCCTGGTGGTGCAGAAAGGAAAGTAAAATCTTCTTTTACCTAATGCATAGAGACCACCAGAAATGCCCGATGCGGACTCTTATGAGGGTCTCCAGTATGAAATGGATGTCTGGCACACACTTACCAAAGCAGTGTCTGAAGCCACTAGCTTAACTCTCTAGTGATCAGTGCAAACACCATTATAACAGACTGAAGGAAGAAGACATCAGAGTAACAGTAGCTGAGATGTATTGTACAACTGAAGGAAGAAGACATCAGAGTAACTAGCTGATATGTATTGTACAACTGAAGGAAGAAGATATCAGAGTAACAGTAGCTGAGATGTATTGCACAACTGAAGGAAGAAGACATCAGAGTAACTAACTGATATGTATTGTACAACTGAAGGAAGAAGACATCAGAGTAACAGTAGCTGAGATGTATTGCACAACTGAAGGAAGAAGACATCAGAGTAACAGTAGCTGAGATGTATTGTACAACTGAAGAAAGAAGACATCAGAGTAACAGTAGCTGAGATATATTGTACAACTGAAGGAAGAAGACATCAGAGTAACAGTAGCTGAGATGTATTGCACATATCCATCTAGCCTGCATAGAAATTGGTTGACTGATTAATAAAGGTATGTGTTGAAGGGATATAAATTAATTAATGCCAGGTGTAGTGGCATGCACTTGTAATCCTAGCTACTGGGGAGGCAGAGATTGTTGGATCAAGTTACATGGTGTGATAGGCCAACAAAAAAATGTTGAACCTACAGAAATTATCTTTTTTCTGCTTCCAGTTCAGGAGGCTATAAAGGAAAGAAGTTTTCTGTATGTGGGAAGAATGGAGAAACTTTCTAGGTGCAGGGGTGCCTGTTGCTTCATTTCATTTGGTAATTATACTTGCCTTCAGACTGTCTTGCTGCATTTCTTATCTATCAGCAGGAAGCATGTATGTGACCCTGTACAGACAATGCTATCTATCTAAGGTGTAGAGGGTACATTTGTAGCACATCATGTAATATTCCGAGTAACTACATAGAGTTAGGCCAGCTGTGTGTTTGACCTTCATAGTTTGCTTGTTGTATACTTGCCAGGAAATAAGTATAGCATGGCAGAGGTACACAACCTTACCATGTTCAAACTGCTGTGAATAGGCAGACCAATATTCTTTTCCAGAAGTTGCACAGCACATCTACACATCAAGACTGCTACATGAACCCCCCCCCCCTTTTCAGAGAACCCATCCTAGCATTCAGGCAGTTACATCTTACATGCAGGAAGTCAGCAGGATTGCACCAAATCTATAGCTGTACTGCTGTAGTACTATGCAGTCATCCAATAGTCTGTTTCATATAATATAAATGTGTGTTATTCAAATGCTTATTTCTCTCTTTCCCCCTCCCTTCTCATGATTCTTTCTTTAATAATTATTTTCTGTGTATTATATTCCTCTCCATTCCTGTTTACATTTTGTACATCAGGTGCCATGGCAGTGCCAGTCATGTGGCCACAGACTCCAGTCCGCCTAGCCTTCCCCCATGTTGGTGCTTTACTGTCTGGTAGTACCATCATTTCCTCTAATAGCATGGCCTAAAGGGTGAGAATTTCTGGCACACATGGATGTAATGAGGGCTCTGACAGACAAGACATTGGAAGCTGGCAACAGCTGCCTAGACAGGATTTTCTTGCAGCTGGTAGAGTTGCATCACTGCCTACCCTTGCCATCATCACTTCAAGAAGGGCCCACTGGGGAGGATGGTCATTGTGTTGTCTGACTTCCCCCTTGGTATAGTACTGGCAGTATATTACAGATGATAATGAACACCCTAACACCTATCCAGGGGTTCCCCTCTGTTGTGTGTCAATGCACACTCCTATTTGTTCTTCAGTCTCTATCACTAGTGTCCTCTTTTTTTGTGTATGTGCCTCCTAATCCACTTTACCCAAACCCTCAGTATAACAGCACCTCAGTGTTCTACATTGGGGCATTTGCTTCAGCTTCTGACCCTCATCCTCTTGCCATACCTTTCCTTTCTCTTCATTCCTTTTTCTGTTCACAGTCCAAAGATATATTTATAATAGGATCTGTGTGTGTGTCCACTCTTCAATGTACTACTGAATGAGCAAGTACCAGAAAGTAGATGAAAGAATGAAAACATCAAATGATACCAGAGAACTGGTAGCATAAAACAGTCATTGCTCTTTTGCAGGCAGTCTTTTATCTGCTTAAAAGTCAAATGAGACACTAATTGAAAGCCAAGATGGTTTAATATTATTAGAGGAGTACTCTTCATTGAAAGGCTAATCACAACTAATTAGCAGAAGCTAAAGAAGAAAAATCATGAGAATCTGTGTGTCTTTATTCATAGGCAGCAATGATCCTGCTCGGAGACAGTGTAAGCAGGGGTGCTCTAACTGTACCAGGTAAGTAGAGAAACATAAAGTGAGATAAAAACAAGAGAGGTCTGAGCAGAATCCACATAAAACAGCTTGTTTGTATGAACAAATTGTATAAAACAAACAAACAAGAAAAAAAAAAACAATGTCTGTATGATCTCCACATGGTGTTACTCAACTCCCTTTTTGCCTCACTACTTTGATTTCAAAAATAATGTATATTACCCAGTAATATAGTGTAAGGGTCACTACATTCTAAATCTTTTTACATCAAACATAGTTCTGTTACCACACCTGTTAGACTAATGGCCTTCAGGGTATATCAGTCATGGTCCTAGTGGTTTTATGGGTGCTATAGTATTGTCAATCATTCCACTAACCAATTTCATAATGGCAACAAAAACCTTTTGATCACTACTATACACCAACTGTCACTACTAAGCCACATCTCTGTTGTGGTTTGTTAGCCATGTTCTCTTTAATCTTTTATGAATTGAGCTATCACTCACATGTATCCATTCAAAGTCGTGGCTAAACAAGTTTGCATACTAGTGCAAATTGGGAAGTTTGCAAATGACTGCAAATTAAGAGTGATTGTCAAGTCCTCCTATGATGCCCAAATATGTGTGCAAGAAGTTACTCTTAAATACTTGGTGTACTGAAAATAGGCTCAAGTTGAATGCAAAAAAAGTGCTATATGGTCACATTTGGTAGACAATCGCTACCCTCAGCATATAGCATAGACAATACCCCACATCAAAATGAAAATGCTGGTATGGACCTAGAAAACTGGGATGACAGTTTTCTCGCCATTAATCAACATATAACAGCAGTAGTCAGAATGTCCTTTTACTTAGTGCAGCTATTTGCCAAGGGAATATTATATACATAAAGAGGTTACTGTCCTCTTATATTCAGGGCCCTTTGGGATGTATCTCACAAGACATAGCAAACAAAAGAAAAATCCCAGAGGTTCCTAACAGAGATTACCACTAGCTTAAAAGCCCTAAGTTACCAGAAAGGACTAGAGGCGCTCTCCCCTTATTTAGTATCTGATAGACTGTTCCCTGGTAAACAAAGTAAATAACTAAATACGCACACATTCAGACAGAAAGACTCCTGACGGAAGATATATGACTTTCCATCCATACAATTAGATATAAAGTGGTCCTGGATCCCTTTCAACTCAAGTCAATTAACCTCAATAATAATAGAAACAGAAATCTAAATCTTCAACAGCAGATAAATAAAACAAGATGAAGAGGGGGAGATAATGGTTAAGGAGGTGTTTACCTCACACACAAGAGGTACAAGATTTGATTTTTGCTAAGGGAAATTGGCTAGCCTTAAAATGGCCCACAAGGACAGTTAGCCTAGTGCTTATCTATGAACATATAAACCTGTGGACCTGTGAGAGATAAGTTCATCATGCAACACCTGGCCAACGTCTGGACTAGACGCACCCTGTAGATTAAGCAATGCAATAGACTATTGTCCCTCAAACAGGATTGGATCTATGACTGGATGGGTATTCACAATTTCCCCCTGGATAGGATTGGATCTACGACTGGATGGGTGTTCACAATTTCACCATGGATTTGACTGCTAGCCCTCCTCCAGAGAAGGGAGTGTACTCTTAGGATGATTAATAGCAAGATGTGGTTGCAAGACCCAGTTGCCTTGAATTTTCTATGATGATTCCTGTGGTGATTTTTGTACATTTGCTAATCCCTTCCTGGACTATTGCTGTACCTAGGAGATAGTGCAATCTTCTTGCTGACAGCTTAGCAAGCAACCTGCTAGCCTGGATGAAGAATAGTAAACTGTGCTGTCTCTGTGTGTCTGTGAAAACTGATGTAGGAGTAACTACATCAAAGGATGCAGTATGTAGGTCTGCTGGACATTAGAAAATACAAGTTCTCCTTTAGCAAAAGCATAACTGTTTAGATGAGCCCTGCATTACAGGGAAAGACAGTGATCAACAGGGAAACAGAGAAATTATTAAACTATCCTGAAGAAGCAGTTATTTGCAATGTTTTTGCTTAACAAAATAATACAATAGAAAAATGTTAATTATAATATAATCTCACTTAATAACAATGTAACAGTAATGTGTATGGTACTCATTTGTCCATGTAACAAACATATAATCATCCTTCTTGTGTCAGTGGTGTTGTATAACGCATGTTTCTCTCTGATAAATGGTCTGTTATGAAGGTTCTAGCTAACACCTTGTTTGGTGGATGTTTTACTACCCTGTTTTTAGAATAGACTTTCTTTACTTATCAAGTAGAGTACTTCCCTAGCAACCTTTATCAGCAATCTGGATGACTGCATGGGCAATCAAATTTTCACTGAGGATATGTGGAGAAAGTCTGCTTAGTAGAGGGCATCGGTAGTGTCCCGCAAGATTGAGTGATGTGGTTAAGCTTCTCAAGAGTCTCCCTTGATCATAAACTTAGTAAACACCTATGCATATATGAGCTGCATGCCAGGATCTAACTAATTGTGTAACTATATACTGTAATACAAAATTTACCTGAGTATGTTGTTCTTTACTTAAATTTGGCTCTTTTTGCTGTCAATGACTTTACCAGTCTGAAACTGTTAAGCATTGCCTCTTTAAATTCTTTCACATTCATATTCATTTCACTAATAAGACTTATTTTGCCTGTTATCAAACTTGCTGTATTTATGTCCTCTCTAACCTGCATATACTCCTAAGTTTATCATAGCAGAAGCACCCCTTCTATGACTAGTTTAACAGTGCCTCCTGTCTTCAGCTATCTCCAGTATTTCTTCCCAGTCTTCTTCTCTTGTTATAACTTTAATCCCCCATGAGTTTCTTCCCTTTCACACTGTTAGGTGCCTGTATGAATGCTCTGACTCTTTACTTCATAGCAATCTTGGATTTTTCTCTAACCTTTCTTTCATGGTAACATTATTATCATGTTGGTTGTGTCTCACATTCGCCTTTCATTTAAACTCAGCTTGCTGATAATTTGTCAGATGGGACTTGGGACCTACTTTCACTGATACGTTTTGAAAACCCAAGGAGGACAGTGATGCCTGTTCTACAGCTGTACACAGTGTGTCTTTGCTATGTTCCTCACTCTAACCCCAATCCCCACTTGCCCCTCAGATCATCAAATTTATGTCTTTCTTACCACATCTACTTCTCAATTATCCAGTGCTCATTCATCTTCTCCTTAAACCAATCTCTCAAAAGATCATCACTCTAACCACCTTCTAAACTAGTACTTCCCCAATCATCTTTCTCTAGTTCAAATTAACTCTCTTCCTTTTGCATACTTATCCTCTCACTCCTCACTGTACCAGTCTGACCAGCCCCAATTCCTACTGCTTCAATTACTCACTGTAGCTGTAACTTAAGCACACATTCTTTTACTATACCAAGACCGGATTCACCACTTAAAAAACTACTGTTAATTCACAAAACTTTATCCCACACCACATCCCCCTTCTTTTAGTATAATGCTCTCCTTCTTATATTGGCTCTACCTTCTGCTATTCACAATAAGCTCTACCTTTCAAAGGTCCATTAATCTATTGTACAGTACCCATGTATCTTGCCCTTTTATTCTACCCTTCAGACACATTTCCAACAGATCATTCTATAAAATCCTCTTAGTTTACAACAGTTAGGCATATTACTATATCTACCTTTCATAAAGATTTCATTAAAACTGCTAAGTTATATTACAGTTAGGTAATACATAACTGAAATGTATTTACGGAAAAATGCAAAACCTACCACACTCAAATCTAAAGACTTCATCTACAAGCTTTACTTGTAGCCCATAAACTAAAACTTGCATGGGATATTCACTTTAACCCTGACCCATTCTCTACAAGCATCATTGCTGCTGCAACATCAAAGTTTACTGCAATCCACGAGTCACTTAAAATTGGCTGCATAAATACATGAAGTATTAACAATAAGTGGTTTACAATTGAAGTCTGGCTCAATGTAAAATGACCCCACATTGCTGCCTTTTCTGAAACATGATTAAAAGATGGCATATGTTCATTAGCATGCATTTGGACAAACTATAACCTATTACAAGACAATAGAGCTAGCAGCAAAAATGGAGGGGATCATGCTTATTGTAAAGAAATTAGACACTGTCATCTGTGCTAGCATGTTTAGTTGAGGTTTTGGAAATAAATTACAGATTAACCTATGTATTATATGCCAGAATGACTAGCTATGATATTGTAAATAAGTTCTTACATATTGATTTATAATCTGTTTGTACAGAATGTTTTAAAGACTTGAAAAGTGTTCCTTTACATTTCTAACTGTGCATATTTCTGAAGAGGATTCTAAATGCAGACGGTCTCAGAATCAGCTGATCTGCAAATGATGTCATTGGAATGTTGACAGTTGCTATGTGCTTCTGTCACAGATTGAAAAACAGGAAGGAACTGAAGGCAATTGAAATGTTACCTAACACACTGATTATAGGGCATTTCTATTATCCCACCATCAACTGGGAAACCTACTATAGCCCAAACTCGCTAGCACAAAAGTTCTTTGACTTTGTGCATTCAAATACCCTGAAGCAAATTGTCCATACCCTGACAAGAGTAACAAACATTCTAGATCTGGTCCTCACCAACATGTCAAACAGGTACACTGCAGCAACTGCTGGACCCTCATTAATTTAAAATGACCACAAATCAGTCACCTTCAAACTGACACTATCACCAGAACTCACAAAGGGTGAAATCGGACAAAAAAAATTTCACCAAGGCAAAATATACCCTCCTTGGTTCAGGTATAAATGCATTCCAAGCCCCACCACAAGCTGAAATTGGTAACTATGACAAAGCTTACACTAAATCTCTGTACAATCACTTGCATAAGTGTATAAACTCGGCTGTACCAGATAGAATCAAAGCCAGAGCCCCAAGTAAAATCAAGTTGCCATGGTGGACTTCCAGCATCAACAAACTCAACAATAAATGCAAAAAGTTACTGTCTAGGAAGACAAAGGCAAGGACCCAACAATGGGAAAGCACCCGCTTCAGCCTTAACAGGCAAATAAGATAACTTGCCAAATCATCCCAAGAGCTCCTTTGTGACAGAAACCTAGCCAGTACTGCCAAGGATAACCATAATGCCTTTTACAGCTATGTATGTAACCTAAAAAGTAGGACCCAAACGTGTGCAGAACTGGTGGCCAACAGTATCACTCCCATTGACCCCACAGAGATAGCGAACCTGCTAGCGGATAGGTTTGGTGAAAATTTCACTTCCTTATCCTCACCTAACTTGCAGCAAACCCTCCCACAAACTCCCCCCACCTTACATATCTGAAGAGCAGGTCTTCAAAGCCCTGTCCAAGGCAAAGAACATGTGAGACAGAAGACATACTAGGCTGTCTTCTAAACAGGGTAAAACATGAACTAGCATCACCACTAAGTACACTTTTCAATCATAGCCTAACCACAGGCTTTGTTCCTACAGAATGGAGAACAGCTACAGTTAATCTCCTCCACAAATGTAGCCTGGCAACAGAACTGGGGCATTACAGACTCATAAGCCTGTCCAGCCTCATCTATAAGGCCATGGAACATATCATTCTGGACCTCATAAATAAAGACACAGATGGCCTCCAAACCCTGCATCCTACCCAATTCAGCTTTGTGAATGGCAGATCCTGCCTGTTAAATCTGTTGGATTTCCTTGAAAGTGTGTCCAAGGCCACTGATGAGGGCAAATCTGTGCACACAGCATACCTGAACTTGGCAAATGCTTTCAACACAATCCCACATTCAGACATTACAGATAAACTTAGCAAACTGAATGTAAGCCCTTTCATGGTAAGATGGATTTCCAACTGCCTCACAAACCTGACACACACCATCAAAGTGGGTGACTCCACATCATCCAGCAAACTTGTTACCAGTGGGGTGCCACAGGCATCCCTGCTGGACCCACTACTGTTTGGTATATACTTCTCAGAATTTCAGGTCAAAACTAAAGGGTTGCGGCTGACCAAGTTTACGGACTAATGCAAACTAGGTGCAATCACTGAATCTCAAAATGATGTCAGTATATTCCAGGATGGTGTCACACAGACCAACGACTAGTGTATTAGTCATGGTCTCCAACTGAATACAAAGAAATGCATCATCATTCCCTTCGACACAACAAAGTCCCTTCACACTATCAAATCAATAACAATGCCCTAAGTACCCACAAAGTGGTAAGGGACCTGGGATCACAGGTTGACCATGACCTTATCTTCGACCACCATGTGTCTACCAGAGTGGCGGCTGGAGACTTCAAATCGAAGGGGGGCTGCAGGAGACAGCTAAATGGGTGGGGCCAATGGGAAGGGGTGCAGCCAGCTAGAAAGGGGTGGAGCTATGCTCAAAACCACAAAAAATGGAACTTTAATTAAATACGCTGCCCTGGGTGCCAAACCGTCATTATGAGAGTCCAATCAAGACAATGTGAAGTGTAGAAGAAAAAAAATTGCCAGTGGCGGCTGGTGACTTCAAATCAAAAGAGGGCTGCAGGAGACAGCTGAATGGGTGGTGCCAACGAGAAGAGGTGTGGGCAAATAGAAAGGGGTGGAGCTATGCTAAAAAAACACAAAAACTAGGACTTTAATTAAATATGCTGCCCTGGGTGCCAAACTGTCATTATGAGAGTCCAGTCAAGACAAAATGAAGTGTAGAATAAAAAAATATTTCAATGCATTGGCTACATGATAGCTTACTTAATATCTAGATGGAAACAAAAAGATTGTGAGGCATGAAAAAATAAATTAGTTTTTAAATACATTACTGGAATGCCAGTCAAAATAAAGTATAAAAAGACAAGCAGCCAACCAACATGCATTTTCTGAATAGGCATAAATCAAGAGTATAAAAATATGTTCTGGTTTTCTGTCATTCTGCAAAATCAAAGACAGTTTAAAAGCCATGACTGTACTTGTATCTACCTTTGATGGGGGGATACTCTAACTGCATAACTGCTCCTTGCCTTGCTTGGACACATCCAAAGTCACTACATGGGGGAGTGGGGTACAACAAGTATGTCACAATTTGAAATGTCTCTGGCTGATGGTGATGTCCCAGCCTCTGACACATTTATCATATACTCTCAACCTCAGAGCAAGAAATCTGGATAAAGCCATAAATAAAAGTAGGACAAAGGCCCAAAAATACAGACAATTTTTAAATATTGCTCTTGCAAACATAGAAAGTTAAGCAGTAGGTCTTGCATCAGTATGTATTTTCTGAAGGGTATGAAATCTGAAACTCAAACATCTTGTCATTTTCTAACTTCAATCTTTAATGAAAATCTGGATATTCTGCGAAAATCTGTACACAGACACACGCTTTACACGTTCTTTTTAGAGAGAAGAATGATAAACTGCATATATAGAGGCAAAGAGCCTGTGTGTGATTACCTTTGTAAACATGAAAATGCTGAAAATGTCACAGCCTTAGCAGTTTCCTGTGATTTGATTACAGCGTGTCATATTATCTTATAATTTTATCTCCTTCTCTTGCATAAAATATGCTAATCAAAGCTTTTATCAAAGTTAAACACTTTCATACTGAAGCATTTATTCATCTAATAAACAAAGTATCTGATCTTGATTTTTTTTGCACTACAACAAGCTTGGTGGTGCAAAAGTAGCCAACTGTCACTACAAATTAGCTCTGACTCTAAGTAACAAGAGTGTCAGTGCATTTGCACTTTGTCTATATAGATTAGATTACAGCAAAATTCATATTACGTTCCCCATTCTCTGTTTTCTTGACCAAGTTCACCCATTTGGCTTTTACATTCCTATATGCACACACTGTAAAAGCATGTTTTTTTAAAGATTTTACCAAGCTGCTTTTGAAGGAAATAGTTTTTACACATTATTGATCTACTAGTGATATACAAGAAACAGAAAAAAAGTGATCTTTCACAATTATTCACCAATTACTCCATTCATTATATACGATTAGAATTAAACCACACGTGACATTCTAACATGCACCTGAGCAGCTTTAATGATCAAATCCAGGAATTAAATGACTACAGCTGCAGAGGTTCAAGTTGTAGCCAAAGTAATTTTGCCAACGCCTACAGCTCAGCATTTCTAAAGCCTTCTAATCAGCCAGTAACTGTAGTTATTATAACTCCTTCATCCTCACTTATATAAATATTTAGCTAATTAATCCACACCAAAGCCATGAAGTTTTAATGCCTACTACAATAATGCAGACTGTGCATTTTTTTGCTGTTTTAACTACATTTAAAGTTTGTCATGCCATTTCTGATTTCTTCAGAAATTAATAGGACTGTAATGAGTTTTTCAGGTTCTCTTATTATATAACCACATACAATACACATACATGTGAAATGTGAAGCAATAAATTATTTATCCTGTGCCAGACATAATGTATAGACCATTTTCTGCTGCTTGCTGTCTTGCTCTCTTGCACATTACAAATTACATAGCAAATGGCATAGTAGTATAAAATATTTTTTTTCTTTCAGTTACTGATTTTAATTTTAGGATCAAGTTCCCAAAACTAGTGCTAGATCCTCCAGCACTGCATTCTTGGCATGGACCTTTCAAAAAAATATTAGATTTTCAAAACAAAATAATGGGAACAACAAGAACATAATTAAATTCAACAGCTTTGTACCAAATATGCAAAATCTGTTAGATACATTAACAGAGTTAAGCAATTTCTGGTACTTGCGTATTATCGCAACCAGATAAGACTCACTACATCAGATTGTAATTCCCACTTTTACCATAAGATATCCATCTATCTATGTCTGTTTACCATACGATATCCATCTATCTATGTCTGTTAAGTATAATCCATTTGACTATGTGGTCTGTAAATGTTTGTAGGTAAACTGATTTCATTTTTACATGATCAGACTGTCACATGCCTTGGGAGTGGTGTAATATTGTTCGAACGAATGTGTCACCTGCTTTCTTCACAAATTCCCCAGAAAGCCGTAAACGGAATGAAAAAAATGCATAAAAGTGGACATAGATTTTAAGAGACTGCCATTATTAAGTTGTTTAAAAAAATATTAGTAGTGACATAAATGTGCATTTGAACATTAACCATTCTTCATTGATATGGTGACTGCTGTACTGAATTTGCTGTGCACGGTTGAGAGGTATGCTTCTGATGACAGATTTCACTACCAGTTTTAGTAAAAGACAATCCAGTTCTCTGTACTCTATACTAAAATGTTAGTGATGTCATGCAGTTACAAAGTTTTTGGTTCAAACAGCTACAATCGATAAGCGGGGAGAAGTCATTACAACACTCACGGCTCCTTGTCTGTCCACCCGACCACCCCCCTAAAAAAAAAAGCAAAACTAGTTCTATATATTGGCAAGACAGTTACACAGAAGTAGCAAGGAGTGTTACGTTACTTTTTCCTCTTAACAAACTTTGAGTACATACTTAGGAAGGAGTATGGCTTGGAAAACAGCCACTTCTCCTGCTCGCAGTCTGGTTGCAATAATACGCAAGTACCCAGTTTCTGAATATATACATATTTATTTATGACCAAGACATGTTCTACCCTCGACATATTCTCAAATGCAGATGAATTGCAGGTTGTGTGCACTGCACCTGCATTGCTAAGACTTTTAATCTTTTTTTTTTTTTATTATTAGGTAAGCATCTGACAATGACCAAATGCATTGTAATCTGTCTCAGATCTCTGACAATGACCAAATGCATTGTAATATGTCTCAGATCTCTGACAAGGGGCCAAATACATTGTAATGTCATTACTAATGTGGCTCAGATCTCTCTCAGATCTCTGAGAACTTAACTTGCCTATGGCTTCACGTATTTCTCAGAATCCTTACTTCTTTTAAGCAATCATTGCAGGCTTAGACTGAAATTGGTGATTTGTGAACAGAGCTTTACCTTAGTATATACAAAGCTGAAATAAATAAATAACATTGCAAGCCTCATCAAAATACTCACATACTCTCACTCTCCCACACTTCCATACTCCTATACTCAACTCCCACACTTCCATGTTTCTATTGATGGACATTCAAATAATATTACAGAATGGAAAGTTCTATTTTGTTGTCATAAGTGAATCAATACTTTTCATTTTTAAATATTTATTTTTATAACCCAGACAGGAAAAACCTATCACAGTGAGTGAAGTGGAACACTGGTGCATTTTCTCATACTCCACAATCCAAACGTCTAAATTTAATTTATTTTATTCTACCCAGTGATTTGGGAACAAATCTGACTGCTTAGTAAAATTGTTCATTTAAAAATGCCCAACATCCATAAGTGAAATAACATTATTTAATAAATACACCTTTGAGTTCTTTAACAGCAGCAGATCATAGCAGGGAACATTCCACATCAACTGCTATAGTAGTAAATTAATTTAGTAAATAAAATATTGCATTACACATATTGATTACAGTTTTTTTACACATACCACCAAGAAGAAAAGAATATACTATAGTGTAGTCACTTCTCACAGCTGTGGCACATCCGGCAAACAAAATTAGGAAGTCAATCTTCAATTAGTAAAAAGATCCACAACCGCAAATGAGTTAACTTACTGGCTGCAACTGTTTGTTTCTCGCTCTTTTCCCAGCACATAAAGCCCACGAAGAGAGTGAGAACCAATCAGCAGCTGTTTAGCCCATTCACATCACATAAGTGCCTGCGGACGTGGCAGTCCGAGCCCATTCCAATTCTATGCAGTTACAAATTGCATAGGCTGCTGGGCATCACACTGATGCCTTCATTCATTAATCGGACTGCAGCAGGCTGGAGTGGATTTCTTATTTTGAGAAACAACACTTTTTTTTTTTTAAACCTGGAACTCGAACTGCGCAAAGTGCGCATGCTCGCAGATGAGTCAGTCAGGGTAAAGTAGCTGGCTGATAAGAAAAACAGCAAATAATAATAACTTAATAAGCAAAATAATTATTTATAGTAAAAAGTTATTTTTTCTTGCTGGGAGGGCTGCAGTCCTGCAGTCCGATGGCATGAGCCGCCACTGCTAACTGCGATGGCCCTGACACATCTGTCATACCCCTCAACCTCAGAGCAAGAAATCTGGACAAAGCCATACACAGAAGTGGGACAAAGGCCCACAAATAAGGACAATATTTAAAGATTGCTCATATAAACTTTCTGATAGAATAGTAGATCTTGCATTAGTATGAATTTTCTGAAGGGTATGAAATCTGAAACTCAAATGTCTGTCATTATTTTCTTAAGTCTTTAATGATCTGCCACTAATTTGCCAGAAAACCACAATTTTATGAAAAATGGGCCATAAATGTGATGCAAAAATATAAAATAGCCACACAATACAGCTGGGAACCTGACAAAGGGACACTTTGTAATATTACTGTTAGCTTGAGCAGCTGATAAAATAAACACATCTACATGCATTTCTGAAATAAAAGTAATCTAGAACTCTGATTGTTACAGTTATTTATTAATTATAAACCCTCCACGTTTCATCCAAAATTGCCATTTTGAGGAGGGATTATTAGAGGGAGAGCAACATTTTGAGCCAAAATTGGGGACAGTTGAGAGGTTTGGATATGCCCAATTCTATAAAGCAACTTGCACGTACCTCTCAACCTGTTAACACAGGAAATCTGGACAAGGCCAAATGTATTGGGGGAACATACAAACAGTACTAAAAATTGCTCTTGTATAACCTTAGCTGATAGAACAACAGGTCTTGCTTTAGCATGCATTTTTCTTAAGGTTAAGAAGTCTGAAACTCAATGTCTGTCATTATTTAGTGACTTAATTCCTAAATAATTTGCCAGACAAACTAAAAATAAGAAGCAAAAAGCTATTCATTCTGTGAAAATCTGAACAGTTGAGAGGTATAGTTCAGCCGAGCTGGGGCTGTCTGAGTTTGACATCCTCCCCCCTCACAAAATCATGGTCGAATGGAGCCACCCCCTGCAGCCACTCCAATGTCCCATTACTTGGCTATTTCACCCCATTTACCATAAACACTGCAATGTGCATACTGCTTTACTTCTACAATGATTTGGATTTCATTTGAAAGTTTTATTTTGTATTTTACAGCACAAACACGAAGACATCTGCTTAAAGCAATGCAGTCTCACAATGAAAATAGACTTGGCATTAAAACTCTGCCCTTGAAACTCACATTCATTGAAACAGCATTGAAATTCACATTCAAAGAAAATACATTTGGGTAGTATAAAGATTAACTTTGGGCTGTTTTCAAATGATAGCCCCCTTGCACACAAAACACACGTGTTGTGTGATACATCTTCCCAATTGTATTAAATTTTATTTATTTATTTATTTTATTTTATTTTATATTCCTTGCATAATACAGTACAGTTGCTAGAGAGCATTTTAAATTTGTTTTGAACATTTTTCCAGTAAACAATGAAACAAAAATTCATGCACCAATATTGACAAAACTGCCCAAATGAGAACATTTCCATCATAAAAAAATCCACCAGTATCAGTAAATATACACAATCTCTGCAGAAGTAAGTCATCTAAATAATTCCACATTAAAGAGATCTGTAACTAATGAAGAGGCTGCTGCTAGCAAACAACTTTATATTTCATTGTCTCATCTATAAATAAGATGCCTGTTACCCCTGAGGAATAAATTGCCTATATTACATTAAAAAAAAAAAGATAAGCTAGTAATATTGCAATAGGAAATGGATGGCAAACTGATAACAGGTTCATAGTTACTAGGTATCTTCGCTAAAGAGGACATTCTCAGTATGGCAGCATCCACCCCCTGTGGGAATAAAACCCACAGTCTTCTGCATCAAAAGCAAGTACACTACCTGTTGTGCTATTAACAATGCAAGCAGACTCAGCATAAGCAGCACTAAACTTCTCAGTACCTCTCAGCTACTTGTAAAATCTACTCGATACTCAACTGTCTCTCTCAACTTTATAGGTTCATAGGTTCATACTAGGCTATCTGCCCGAGGGCATTTATAAGCCTAGCCATAGTTTTGTGGCTTACGCCACCCCTTAGTTTGGAGAAACTATGCCCATTATTTAGCTGTGCCTCTGTCGAGCAGTGACACTGAGGTAACCCCTGGAGTGTATCTGCGATCTCCCATCCATTGGTCAAGATTCCTCTTGAACAAGGCCAGCGAGTTGCTCTGCCTCACATAAACCGGGATTTTGTTCCACAGCATAGGGAGTCTTTGGGTGATGAATCTATCCCTCCAGCACGTCCTATAAATAACCGTGTCGAGGTTTAAGTCACCCGCCCTTGTGGCTCTGAGGGATCTAGATTTTTTGAGATGAAGCATATTCATCAAATCTGGGTTTGACATGGCCTTGTATGTCAGGCATAGGTCACCTCTGAATAAGCAGTATGCAACTGAATATAACTGGAGTTCTTTCAGTCGTGCAGCATAAGACAGATTTTTGAGACCCTTTATCCTTTTGGTGAGGAACTTTTGTGGCCTCTCCAGCTGCTGCAAGTGTCGGGTCAGATACATTCCGAATGGGGCATTGTACTCTATCATTGGTCTGATGAGTGATGAGTATAGGGAGACTATGACTTCCCTTGATCTAGATGTGATTCCCTTCATGATAAGGTGGGCAATGTAGAAGGTCTTCCTAACTACTTTAGCAATATGAGTGTCGAATGAAAGGCTACTGTCAACCTGGGTTCCCAGGTCCCTAATAACTTCTTCTGTGTTCAGGGATTGCCACCTATATGGTAGCTAGGGGTAACCTTATTTTTCCCGAAGGGTATGACTATGCATTTCTTGGCATTTAACTTGAGGCCATGGCTCTGGCACCAGTTATCCGTTTCTGTGAGACCCTTCTGAAGGATATCTGTGTCGGATGTGTTCTCAACTACGGCGCCCAGTTTGCAGTCATCTGCGAACTTTGTCAGCCATAACCCTCCTGTGTTTGCTTGTACTTCAGAAAAGTAGATGCCAAACAAGAGTGGGCCCAGGACTGAGCCCTGTGGGACACCACTTGTGACAGGCTTAGAGTCTGACATGGCACCAGCAACTCTGACCCTGTGGGTTCTGTCACTCAGCCAGTTTGCAACCCATCTTGTAATGTATGGGTTTACATTTAAGTTGATGAGTTTTTCAATGATACCCGAGTGGGGTATTGTATCGAAAGCCTTCGCCAGGTCTAGGTAGGCTGTATGGACTGCCTTTCCCTCGTCAATGGCCTTGGTGACTGTTTCAAAAAAGTCAACCAAGTTTAAAAGGCATGATCTGCCTTTGACAAAGCCAAACTGGGTCGGATCCAAAGTCTGCAAATTCCCTATGTCTTTATTTATGAGATCCATTATGATCCTTTCCATGGCTTTGCAGATCAGACTTGTCAAGCTAATGGGATGGTAATTTCCAGGGTCGGTGGAGGCACCGCCTTTGTGGAGTGGGACCACAGTCGCTGTGCGCCACTCCCTGGAGTGCGTATCCGGAGGTGAGACTAAGATTAAACAGCTGTCCTAACTGTGGGTTTAATTCCTCATTGAGTTCATGGAGCACACAGCCGGGGACACCATCAGGTCCCATGGATGCTGTGTTCTTTGCCTTGGAGAGAGCAGTTCTCACCTGAGCGTTGGAGATGTTTGGGGGGCTACAATAATTTGGTATAGATATCTCTTCTTTAGGCGGGGAGGGTGGGAAGAAGTTTGCACTGAACCTGTCAGCCAGTATGTTGGCAATGTCTGTAGGATCAGTAATCTTCACATCATTTTGAACTAATTCTGAGCATATCTGGGAGTTTCCTCCTAGGTTTCTGACATAGCTAAAGAATGCTTTATGGTTGTCTTTAGAGTCCTTAGCTATTTTTTTCTCAAAATTAGCTTTGGATGATTTTATGAGAGCTCTTAGCTTTTTACTTATAGTGATCAGCGGTGTCTTACCTTTTAAGGATTTTGCTCTATCTTGTAGTAGCTTTCTCCTTTTATTGTAGAGTTTGTTTATGGCTGGGGTCCACCAGACTAGACGCTTGCCTTTGCAGCACAAGAAATCTGGAAAAAGCCAAAATGCATTGGGGGGGACAAAAGCCCAAAAACCAGAGACACATTAAACATTGCTTGTATAATCTTGGAAAGTTGTTGGAGTAAAAAAAATATATGCTGTTTTACCACCATACATTTTACTGCCCAGTCTTGAACCCAGGTCCCTGTGCAAAACACTCAGAGTAACATACCACTAAGCCAAATCAGCTGTTTTGTGAACAAGAGGAGGACTGAAACTTAAATGGCTACAATTTAGTGAATTCAGTTCTCACCATAGCTGTAAACCTCTTAGCACAAAACATCTGGACAAACACAGTAATGGGGGAATACAGCCCTCAAACATATTCAGTGAATTCAGTTCTCACCATAGCTCTCAGCCTTTGCACAAAAAACATTGATGAAGCCAGTAATGGGGAAAACAATTCCAAAAATAGGGACAGGTTTCAAATATTTGTCTTATAAGCTTAGAAAATTGCTAGAATAAAAAAGATTGTGTGTTACTATGTACTTTCTGAAGAATATGAAATCTGAAATTCAAATGCCTGTCAATTTTATTTATTTAACATTTGTTAACCAGGAAAGTCTGACCTGGAACAAAAAACAATATTAGCAGAGGCCCAGGGAGAAATAATGCAGACACATGTCTCTGCAACATGGGAGGACACAACAGCTAACCCACAGAAACAGGGAGGACATACAGACTCTATACAGAAGGCACCCCAGCCAAGAATCAAACCAGAAAACCTGTAGCTGTGAGGCAACATTGCTACCATTGCACCATCAAATATTTAAAGTTTTAACATTCAAAAACCTCAGATGTTATGAGGAACAGAAGAGAACAAAATATGAGACAAAAAAAAATCTGCAAAAAGTTCACAAATGGTGGTGGGTAGGGAATTCAGGCTTTTACCTGCACTCAAGATACAGGGTTCAAAAGCCAGATCTCCAACCACACACAGATTCTTTCTAGCCACCAGTATAAAGCAACTGGGGCATTACACACACACACACACACACACACACACACACACACACACTGTCTCACACACACACATACACACACACACACACACACATGCACACACACCAGACTAAAGGCAAGGCAGTTACAAAACATAACAACTTGTAGCTCCATTTGCAGCATTAACCCAGCAGCAAATAAACTCTGTTTATGGCAGGCAAGGCAGTTAAATGACACAGCAGCTACCTGTTTGTTAAAAACTCCAATCACGGCAGCTTTGTTCAAGGAAAACACTATTCACGGCAGCATCCCAGACAGCTAAGCTAACTCCATAGCTTTAGTTTAAAGGCAGCAATAATAAAGCCAAGGCATCAACCACTAACTCTGTAGCTTTCAAGGCAGCAGTAATAATTACATAGCAAGCCAAGGCATCAACTCACCTGAATGGTCTGATTTCTGGTTCCTGTTGCTCGTTGCAACATTTAAGACTGCAGACCTTGCAGTCCGATCCCCTTCCAGTCTATGTGGTCCTACAGCATAGACTTCTGGGAAATTAGCAGTGTGCTGCCTTCTTCCGGAATGTGGACTGGGAAGGCAGTAGTCCAGATTATGTTATGTAGGAAATCTAGGAATGTACCATTGTGTGGTCACAGCTGGGGGGGGCTGCAGTCCTATATCACGAGCTGCCACTGGTCTACCATTGTAAGGAAAGCTTTCCATATAGCTCACTTGATTAGTAAAGACATTGCCTTGAGAGCAAAAGAAGTTATATCCCCCTATACTCATATAGCCCATAATTCAGTATAATGCCCCATTTGGTATGTACCGTACTAAGTATCTATAACAATTAGAGCAACCTCAGAGGTTTCTAACAAAGAAGATCAAGGGTTTCCAGCATGTGCTTACATGGACTGACTAAAATCCCTGCTACTATACTCCATATTGTATAGACGTCGTAGGGGAGACCTATGTCTTGCCTACAGAGCAACCCAAGACCCAAACTTAATGAACTTACTGCATATCTGTAAATCAAATGGGTCTAGGGCTACCCATTCCAGGGAACTAAATATGGCCTGTGATTTACATAGGACATGCTGGAGGGATATATTTATACCCAGAGACTGACATCTTTGGAACAGGCTACCAATTCATGTGAAGCAGAGCACCTCTATGACACTTTATAACCACCAAGCCGGTGAACACACCAATGAATAAAATAATCATTTATTCTCTCTGACATCTCGGCAATAATATCTTTAAGGAGTATAAAAAAAGGACTTGCATGTATTCATACAAGGTACTGTGATTTAACAGATGCTATTTTAGACATTAAGTGCTTTACTAGAAATGTGATATTGAAATTGTTACATAATGAAGCTAAAATGTTATTAATACTAGTGTCAATATCTTTAGGAAACCTAGTCTGTATGTACCACAGCTAAACCCTTTGTTAAATGCCTTTGAGCAACTTTGCATAGATGATTTTCAGATGATAGCTGCTGAAAGACATAATAGGAATAAACATGGGTTTAATTTAAGCAAGCAAGAACATATTGCCTTGAAAAATCTGCAAAAGAATGAAGACAATGTTATAAGACCTGCTGATAAAGGCGGCCCTATTGTAGTGTTGAATACAGTTGCATACAATAGAATGATGCATGAAATGTTGAATGACAACAAATTTTATGTGAAAATTAAAGTTTATCAAGTTAAACAGATGTCCAGTAAGGTAGTCACTAAATTAAAGGAGATATGGCAGAATGGGTTGATTAGTAAGGATATGTTAGACTATTTTGTTGTTGAGCATCCCACCACCCTGGTTATACAAGGGTTACCTAAAATTCATAAAAGTGTAAGGTGTCCCCCTATGTGCCTGATAGTATCTGCAAGGAATTGGTGCACAGAACCAGTCTCAATATACTTAGAGAAATTCTTGAGACCTAAGATTAACAACATACAGCACATCTCAAGAGATACAGAATATTTTCTGACTGATTTGTTTAAGTATACATGAGACTTTGAAGCGATGCAGAAGATATATATGGTAACCCTTGACCTGGTGTCTTTATTTACAGTCATACCGAATGATGTAGGAATATTGAGCATCTGTACTTTTTAAGGGAGATGTTCAAGGTTTGATTCACATACCATAGAGCAAGTTAATCAACTTTTAAGTATTGTGTTAGAGAACAATGTCTGTTTTTGGGGGAGATCATTATTGGCAGTCCAATGGCTATAGGTGAAAAGGCCTTTTTCAGAAATGTTCCCATTATACTTAATGGGACACGCTCCATTATACATAAATGAGACAGTATCTGGAAAGCCTGGGTCAAAAATAAGTCCCCTATTCTACTTCAAAGATATAAGGAGCTCATAAACCTATGCAAATCACTTGTTAACAGTGACAAAAACACTTTTTTCTGTTCCAACCAACATAACCCATATAAAAATCCAAAAGAATTCTGGAATTCCATTAATCATCTTCTTTATCCTGGCCATCCACCAACTCCCAAGCCCTTCCCACAGAATACTGCTACTGAAACTAAAACTCTCCTTAACAACTATTTCATTGAAACAATCCAAAAGCTTACACAAAATAGTAATACCTCTTCTCCTACTTTAGCCTCCAACATAATTCCTCTCGATACTCAAAATAGTAATACTTCCACTACACCCCCTTCTCCCCCAAATATGACACCCTTCAATGCCTTCTCTTTCAATCCTGTCCCCACCTCCTTCCTCAAATCCCTCCTTTCCAAACTCTAACCTTGCTCCCCCTCTGCTGATAAGCTGCCTTTCTTTCATAAAATTGCTGCAGAATCCATTGCCTACCCCATCTCCATACTCATAAATTGTTCCATTATTGAAGCCTGTGTCCCTGATTTATGGAAACCCTTCTACACTATTTCTCTTCATAAGCATGGAAACTCTACCAATCCATCTAACTATAGACCCATTGCCATCCTGCCCCCCATTTCTGAAATTATGGAAACATGTATTCACACCCAGCTACTCAGACACCTGCTTGATAACCAGCTAACATCAACCCACCAACACAGCACTTCCACTTCACTACTTTCCCTCACCCATACAGTAGCTGAGGCCCAGGACAACATGTTAATCTCATGTTAACATGTTAATCTCCTGTTTATTTCTTGATCTCTCTAAAGCTTTCAACACTTTCTCTCACTGTAAACATCTAGCTAAACCTTCCAACCTCCGGCTTTCTACTTCCTCCTTAAACTGGTTCTTAAGTTATCTCACCAACAGGCAATCTACTCACTGGCAAACCCCTTCCAACCTGTCAAATACTGGTGTTCCACAAGGATCTATCTTAGGTTCCCTCTTATTCAGTATTTTCACTAACAATCTACATTCTCCGTGTAACCTCACAACACTCCTCCAATATGCTGACGATTCTACTCTTATTACCAATGCAAATAGCATCCCTGATCTCTTATCTCTAACTCAGAACTCCATTTCTTCTGTTAAAACATGGCTGTCTGACAATTAACTCATACTTAATATTAAAGAAACTAAACTCATTCTCTTCCTTCCTAAAACACTGGTACATCACAAATCCTCCTTTTCCATCATCTCCCTCAACAATACCATCATTAAACTAGAACCCCATACCAAACTACTAGGTGTCATTATTGATGATGAATTAAAATGTGACATACACATCCAACATCGTATAAAAAAAACACACTAGAAACTTGGTCTACTCTACTGTAATCAGAAATGACTTACACCTTCGTCCAAAATATCCCTAACCCAGTCTCTCCTATTAACTTGTTTTATGTATGCAACCCCTATTCTTACAAATACTCAAACTACTCTTCAAACTTGAACAAACTTATAATAAAATTGTCAGATTTGCCACTAGTCTCCCTTAGAATTCCCATCATTGGCTCTCCCTTAAAGAACTCCAGTGGCCCGAATTGTCTAACCAACTATTACTTCAGCAACTACACATTCCCTATTCAGTCCTGAATGACCCCTCATCCTGCTCCTCGATTTCTAACCTAGTATCTTATTACAACCCCCTCGGTCTCCTTCACACAGTTGACAAACTCCTCCTTGATATCTACAAACCTAACAAGAATATTGAAAAATCCTTCTATATGTACTCTGTAGCCCATGTCTGGAACACACTTCCTCTTAATATAAGACAGATCTCCCAAAAATGCCTGTTTAAGCATGAACTTAAAAACTATCTACTAAGGACTTGGTCCTGCCCATGTCTAACCCCCACACGACAACTTTATCATTTATTCATCCTCTACTCATCTAATCTATATCACCCCCTTTCTTTCTCCACTTCTCTCTGTCTTGTAATTCTATATCATTTTTCTGGATTTTGTATTCAAAATATATTCCTGAATTTAAAACTTAATAAATTGTATCAGCACCATGTTTCTGTCAAATACATTAAGTGCATCTCGTATCTTGTACCAATTCTGTAATCTTATTGTTACTTTCATTTCTATCTCATCTACAGTATGTAATGATAACTTTTGCTAATATTCCTCACGTTATGTCTTCTGTACAACTGTTCATTTTTGTTATGATGTTCTTCGTGTTTCACTGTTGCAGTCATTACATTTGGGTTATCCTGCTGGCAGGTTGCCCTCAGTCGGCCTGAATTCCAAAGTCTTGGGTCCTGCGTCGGTTGCTGTCGCCTCTTCCCTGACGTCTGGTTGTCAGGGATATAAAAGATGCAGCTGACGCCATTTTATTTAGTCTTTCTTGCCGCGTGGTGCCCGAAGCAGAAGCAGTTCGCAAGTACCAGTCGGCCGACTCCTGAGATTTTCATGGTCGAGTTTCAGATCCAAAGTCTTCATTAAAAGCTAAGTACCCCATTGGGGAAACTTTTTTCTTGCTCCAGACCGATGTCAGAAAAAGTTAATATTTGTATTTCTTGTGGGAAGCAAATACCTCATAAGGACTTTCATTCTTACTGTATTCCTTGCCTAGGCCCTGACCACGACGTTGCTAGTTGTCGGTTTTGTGCTAGATTTAACCAATGCACTATTAAGCATTGGTACGATTTTGCATTAAGCTATTTTGGGCGAAGATTTAATTATGCAATGTCGTCGGATAGCCATCCGACTACCGGAGTTCACAAAAAACGCAAAGAAGAAGACAAGCAACCGAGCTCCAAAACCGATGACGAAGCTTCTCCTAAGCAAGTCGCCGGTTCTCAGTGAGGCGCTTTCACAGCCCCTGACGCCCACTACTTTAGAGTCGCAGGCCGCTACCGACTCCCACGTGGAGTCGGCCAGGCCGCAGGAAACCCAAGGTATTGGAGCCTCGGAGATTATTCCCTCAGATGGGTCTGAAGCCGCTGAGCAGACATCGGCTTCTGAGGGTGTATTCAGACCTAAACAATTATATATTAAACTGACTTCAAAGACAAAGACTAAAACACCTTTAAAGACAAAGAAAGAAGTTCACCAGCCACAAGGACAGGCCTCCATGCCCAAAAAACAGATGCTCAAAATGGCCTAAGACTTAATTACCTTGATCAGAGGTTCCCATCCCTCTCCTGATAAGACGCCTAGGCAAGAGACAGACTATGAATCTTCAGATCAGGTTTCCATTTCTTCTGGTTCCTCTTCTGATCAGGAATATTCTCTTCCCCCCTATGAGGATTCTGATGCTGAAGAATCAATTCCTTCAGCTTCTCCTCCTGAGGACTTCTCTTTTGGGGAAACCTTGCATACCATGAGGGAGCACTTCCACTGGGAGAGCCAAGATTTTTCAGAATCTAAGAAAAGGCTCAGAGACTTCCTTTTACTTCCTCAACACAGGCCTCTAGCTATTCCATCTGTGTTGGACATTGTAGATGATGTGTTCTCGGAGTCCAGTCTGACCCTTGACTCTATCTCCAGCTCCTGTAATGCCGGACAGATACTACAGGGTCCCTGACTCTCAAATTCTTTTTCAAAAACCCTACTACAGACCCAGAAACTATTTCTCAGGGTCCAAAAAGGGTCAAGGCTTCTTCTGCAAAAAACCCTACCCCATCTTATACTGATCCTAGGGCTCAGGATAGATGGGGAAAAAAGATTTACACATTGGCTACTTTGGCTATAAGGGCCTTAAATTGCCAGTTTCATATGCTCAGATATCAGCAATATATCATGACACTGCTTAAACAGAAAATGACGGTAAATTCTGAATGTGCAGAAAACAAAGAAATACAGAATGTATTGCATGCAGCTGAACAATTTGGAAAGCATACTTTGCAATGTAGTTTTGATTCTCTGGAGGCCTCCTGCAGGGCCTCTGTTACGGGTTCTGTCATTAGGAGGCATGCTTGGTTAAAAGAACAAAATCTGCCTGACCATGTTAAAGCAAAATTATTAGATGCTCCTTTACAACATGATACCTTGTTTGGTGTTAAGGCAGAAGAGGTGTTAAAGAAAATGGAAGACAAAGCTAAATCTATGCAAATGGTCAAGCATTTCATACAGGTACAGCCACCTAGATTTAGCAGACACTGGCCTACAAAGAATTGGTCTTTTCCAGTCCCAGACAGACTTCAAAGGGGCAGATCCAGATGGCCTAGAGGCAGATCACAGCCGCAAGGAACCTACAGGTCTAAGCAGTGGAGTGCCTCTACCTCCAAAGGTGGAGAGGACAAATCACAATCATACAGGAAACAGTCCCAATGACTTCCCCCTGCCTGCACCAAGCACTTATCTTCTGGCAGCAACCTTAGGGGGAAAACTAGCACTTTTTTCTCAAAATTGGCACATTATAACCCAGGACAAATGGGCTCTAGATATAGTGTCTCAAGGCTACAAGTTTCATTTCCATACCCTATCAAGGGCAAACGGTTGGCCAGACCTGCCAAAAAGTCAATGGGCAGAGGCTCAAAAACAAGTCGCAGCTCTCATGGACATGATGGCTATTCAACAAGTGCCTCAGCAAGAGCAGGGACAAGGATTTTACTCAAGACTGTTCTTGGTACCTAGAAAGGACCAAGCATAGAGACCAGTACTGGACCTATCTATTCTAAACACTTTCCTGGATATACCAAAATTCAAGATGTTGACCTTACAGCAGCTTCTGCCCATGTTGGGCAGCAAGGCTTGGCTCACGGCTTTAGACCTAAAAGAGGCATACCTGCATGTTCCAATCAGACAAACATGCAGAAGATTCCTCAGATTCAAGGCTGGCTCAAAGCATTACCAATTCTCTGCACTGCCCTTTGGCTTATCTACTGTGCCCAGGGTCTTCACAAAGTGCCTGGCACCAGAAATTGCTTACAGCAGACAAAGAGGAATACAAATATATCCTTACTTGGACGACTGCCTCATACAAGCAGAGAACAAGGGCATTCTACTACAGCATCTGACATTTGTGATAAGACTTTTAACATGCCTAGGATAGACAGTCAACAAAAAGAAATCAAAACTAGTACCCTCTCAAGAGATAATATTCCTGGGTGCAAGCTTAAATACAACTGCCCAGATGGCTTATCTCACTCCAGACAAACAAAGACAACTGACTACCTATTTCAAGGAAATGGCAACAAAGGCCCAGTTATCTGCAAGAAAAATTCTGCAGGCTTTGGGCTTCATGGCATCCTGCATCTTACTAATTCCATATGCAAGACTGCATATGAGGAAAATTCAATGGTACCTAAAAAGTGTTTGGACGCAACATTGCCACAGTCTGGAAACAATGATTACTCTAATTCCCTGCCTGCAACAAGAGTTTCGATAGTGGGCAAAGGCTTGTCACCAAAATAAGGGACAGCCATTCTCACTACCCCCAGCCAGGCAGAGCCTAACGACAGATGCATCAGATTATGCCTGGGGGCACACATGGCAGGAAGAGGCATTCAGGGCACCTGGTCCACAAACCAAACGCATCTACATATCAATCAAAAAGAGATGCTAGATGTTCAAAATGCCGTGACAGCCTTCAAGGACTTACTTCATCCGGGACAACTACTGATAAAGACAGACAACACCATGGTCATGTGGTACATAAACAAACAGGGGGGGACTCATTCTTATCCCCTGTGCAGACTAGCCATGGCTTTATGGGACACAGCATTGACTTACCAAGTTCATCTGCAGGCACTATTCCTGCCAGGAAAGGAAAACTCTCTGGCAGACGAACTAAGCAGAAACCTCATGGATCCCCACGAGTGGCACCTGGATCCACAAGTCTTCAGTATGATAACAAAGAAATGGGGACGCCTGGACATAGATCTATTTGCCTCCCCTCAAAACAATCAACTAAAAAGATTCTGCACAAGGACTTATCACAGACAAGCTTGGAAAGTGGACACTTTATCTTTTAACTGGACAAACCTATCAGTATATGCCTTTCCTCCACTACCTCTCCCCCCCAAGGTACTCCTAAAGGCCAGGCAGGAGAAACCAAAAATTATTCTGATTGCCCCAGACTGGTCATGTCAGTATTGGTATCCGATCTTAAGGAACTTGTCCCAATGCCCAGCCTGGACCTTACCTCAAATGCCTCATCTACTGTCCCAGCAAAACAATCAGATTCTGCACAGCCAACTCAGGACCTGTCAGCATGGCGGATAATGTAGCCATACAAACCACACCTCTCAGTAAAGCTGTGATGGATGTCATTTTAGAAGCCAGAAGGCCTAGTACTAGAAAATCCTATGCTGGGAAATGGAAGAGATTTTGCGCTTGGAACCAAGCTCAAGAAACTGATACAGCTGTCCCAAATATTCCTCAGATTTTGCAATACTTAACTGAGATGCTGGACAAAGGCCTATCTTTCTCATCAATTAAAATCCATGCCTCTGCCATTTTGGCTCATTACAATACAAAGCCACCACTCTTTTCTAATCCTTTATTAAGGCAGTACCTCAGAGGAGCCAAAAACTTAAGGCCTCCAAGGAGAATGCCAATACCTGCATGGGACCTCAATTATGTCTTGGAAAAACTCACCTTACCTCCTTTTGAGCCAGCTGCTACTGCAGATATAAAATTCTTATCTTGGAAAACAGCTCTGCTCCTAGAAATAACTTCTGCAAGACGGGTTTCAGAGCTACAGGCTCTCATGGCCGTGGAACCCTTTATCATTTTTTATCCAGACAGGGTCTCTCTCAGAACAATCCCTACATTTATGCCTAAGGTGGTATCCAGTGTAGCCCTTAACCAAACTATTCATTTGCCAACCTTTTATCCAAATCCACAGAACAAGGGGGAGAAAATTCTGCATTCTTTGGACGTACACAGACAACTTAGATTCTACTTGGACAAAACTAAAGTTTTCAGAAAGACAGAACAATTACTAATGGCATATGCCACAGCATCACAAGGAAAGGCTATCTCCAATCAGACTATTTCAAAGTGGATAGGTCACTGCATTCGTTTCTGCTACTCACAGCATGACAAACCAGTGCCTAAGGGCATTAGGCCACATTCAACCAGAGCTGCAGCCTTTCTCAGGGGAGTACCAACCAAAGACATTTTAGAGGCTGCTACTTGGAGTTCAGTGCATACCTTTACAAAATATTACAATCTGCCTCTTTACTCTAAATTCAGGGCAGGCTTTGCCACTGCAGTTCTGCAGAGCCTCATAGCCACTCCTAATGCTGTTTAGCTCCAGCCCCCCAACCATAGCTTTGGGACTCAACCCAAATGTAATGACTGCAACAGTGAAACACAAAGAACATAGTACAGTTGTGTACACTTACAATAAATGTAGATGTTCGAGTGTATTCACTGTTGCAGTCCAGGTTACCCACCCGCCATCCCCCTTATTTTTGCTGGAACTTATCTTTACTTCTCTAATCTATACAACCTCGGTGGTGTATTTGCTTATAGATGAAAGTAAAGCTTATTTCTGGTGCATGTATGTTTTATTTACATACATTTAGCCTACCCTTTTGAGGGCACCTGACATCTGGGGCAAGAAAAACTGAATAAAATGGCGTCGGCTGCATCTTTTATACCCCTGATGACCTGATGTCAGGGAAGAGGTGACAGCAACCGATGCAGGACCCAAGACTTTGGAATTCAGGCCGACTGAGGGCAACCTGCCAGCAGGATAACCCAAATGTAATGACTGCAACAGTGAATACACTCGAACATCTACATTTATGGTAAGTGTACTCAACTGTACTTTTCTACAAGATTGTGTGCTAATTGGAGCTTTTCTCCTCGGGTCTCCACTGAAAATGGGCCTGTAGCTCAGTTGGACTAACCTGGTTAACAAATGTCAAATAAATAAGATAAATAAATAAATAGGTCCTGCTTTATGTAATTATCTACAAAATAATGTTAAACTTAACAATGTCCTAGAAACTTTTTAGAAACCCATGAAGGAAGACCTCTACCAAAATACCAAATACTCTTGCCTCTGGGTTACTTGCTAATGCTACCCTCCACATGTTTAGTTAAAAGACTTGCAGTGCTGCCCAGTGTAAATATGTACATTAGAGACTAGACACCATTTATATAGTGTACACATAAAGCTTGTTGCACTAAATACTTTACTAGCTACAGTAATGAGATTGTAGCTATTAACTATATCAAATGTAACTCTCTCTGCATTCATTATTACACGCCATATGTGTATATCTTTGAATCCTCCTCTGTAATAACCAACATTCTCAGTATATATATGTATGAACACATCCATCTTATTGTGAGCATGTACTTGCATTTATACACATGTTGTTGAAAACCATCAATTGATCAGTTCACTTGCCTGGTAAACAAATGGTAAATAATAAAAGTAC
The DNA here is from genome assembly GCF_019279795.1 of Protopterus annectens. Classification (NCBI taxonomy): domain Eukaryota; kingdom Metazoa; phylum Chordata; order Ceratodontiformes; family Protopteridae; genus Protopterus; species Protopterus annectens. Next base: position 334,243,857 of record NC_056748.1, on the reverse strand, counting down.
TACTCTAATGCAATCCATCTGCCTAAACCTCTAGAACCCCCTTCTTCTTTTGCCTTCAATCATTCCCAGTAGCAGTGTCTTCTCTATTGAATTCTGTATTCACAGTATTTGAGCTTAAGCTTTACTTTCAGGCCTTCCAGGAAACAGTTTGGATTTATTTTCTCTAGTATTGACTGACTGATTCTTCTCATACTCCACAATATACTCAGACTTTTCTTCAACACCACAGTTCAAAAGCATTGATTTTATAGTACACAGCCTTGTTTATAATCCAGCTCTCACAGCCATATGTTACTGCAGAAAAAAACATAGCTTTGACTATATGGACCTTTTTGATAATTTTGATAATTCAGTGTTTTTGCTCTTTAAAATCTTAGCCAAATTTGCTATCACTTTGCTTCCAAGAAGCAAGCAAGTATCTTTACAAATCCATTCCTGCAATCACCAGCTATAGAGATCTTTGAGCCCAGGAAAATACAATTTGTCACTGTGTCCACTTATTATCTGTCTATATGCAAATAAATTATGTCACCTATCGCTATAAATGATTTTTTATATGGAGCATCAAGTCAATTTTTGTGTTTTCTACTTTCACTTTCATCAGCAGCTTTTCAATGCTTCTTCACTTTCAGTTTATGTCAGTAATTATGAAATTAATAACTTGAAAAAACTTAGGTAAATAACATGTGCCTTACTCTGCTTTATCTGAATGTTTTGTTTTTTGAACTTGTATCTTTAAAATATAAATATAATTGCAGTTTGAGCAAGTTCAAAAAGAAATTAACTTTATTGCAATCTTACTTAAAAGTTTCCTTGAATACATATCTGCCATAGCATATATTGGAATTATTTCCCAACAATGCAAGATATTTCTTTCTCAAGATTAACAATGATTTTGCTCAGTCTGAGAAACCATCTCTTCTGCCGAAGATGGTATTCCTAGAAAGCACCACCAAATATCACAAAGATACAATTTTAATTGCCATTTAAATGATGATGAACAGACATCAAGATAATTCTACTTATGGAAGCTATAAATATTTCTAGTGCTGTACAGACTGAAGTAGTACACAGCCAAAGCCCCATTTGGATTGCTGATGATTAAGTCAATGCACAGTTGATTCAATGATAGTTGCATCGTCCCCTTTCAATAAATATACAACTAAACAACTGTGATAGACCAGACTGATTGACCACTTGTAATGCCATTTATGCTTGGTGCATGGACTCATGCATATGGGCATGGCATTAGTATTTGATTGGCACTGTACCTAGCTTCCTCTGTGGATATCTTCCTTGGAAAATACAGACAGGATGGTATGCAAGTCATAACAAAACTTTGTTTAATTTCCAGGTAGAGCTGATAAATGTCCTAGTTCCTGAGTCAGATGAATCTGTCAGTACCTCTAGCAAAGATGTGTTAGAATCAGCAAAGCACTGTGATGTAGTATCAAGTATAAATGCAAATAATTTATTTAGCAAAGCTTGCACTAAGGATATATCATCCATATACCAAAAAGGAGAGCAGTGAAGAATATGACTCATTTGAAATACTTAGTCCAGTGATGAGACTTTGTGAAAATGAGTAGATGATCATGTGTTGCTGTTACTGCTGCATAAGCTCACCAGGTATGCTAGAATAATATAATTATGGTGGTATCTGCACAGAGCAGTATGGACAGGAGATGGTTTTTGGCATCACATTAACTTGCATATTAGGCATATATGATATCCTATACATCGTTAGAGATTAAATTATGCACTCATTGCTTTATTGACAGTACGTCGTACAATTACAGCCCTGAGTATTTATGTCTACTATCATTTACTTTTAGTTTCCACTGGCAAAGGTATTACAAAGTATTTAGCCTTGGACTGCAAACATTAATTCTCATCTATCAGAGCAGAGGGTTAAGGCTACCGGCTGTTAATGAGAGTTTTCCTGTGAATCAAAGATTAATTCCCTCTTTCACCCTGTGCCTATTCTGACTTTGTGTAAGTTGTTTTGAATCTGAAAAAGGTCTACATGGATCGGTGCTCTAACTCCAGTAAATTATAAAGTTGCTAAAGTCCCATTACATTCTGAAAATAATTTCTTTCTGTGTTATTTCCCAGTTCACTCAATATGAGTTTGCTAGTCTTTTGGGTCTCAAAATAAGGAAGAACCCAGTTCCTTTGAAGTGAGAATGACTAGTGCAGGTGGTAGCCATGCAGACATCAGTAAACATGATTTGTGGTGGTACTGCATACTCTTTCTACAGGACTGTTTTTGTAAGCATTTTTAAATAAAAATTATACTTATTTAAGATGGACATAAATGTTGTAATTAGAAGAAATAATGACAACACCATTTAATTTAAATGGTAAAACACATTATGTCTAAAGATGAATTTTATTGCAGGGGTAGTATTTTTTTGCAACTTTTTTTCCAGAGTAGGGGGCAGATAGTAGCAGTAATTACAGATAAGTATATTTCAGCTAAGAGTATCATATGGCTTGGTTTGTTGAAATAAAAGAATGCTCTATTGAGTTGCATAATTAACTTAGTCTAACAAATTTGATGTGCTGTATGATTATTTCAAGAAGCTGTTGTTTGTTACCTGCTTATATTGAGGAAAGGTTGAAAAAGCAAAGACGACTAAACATTTTGGCTTTAGTATATAATAGTGTATTAAAAAAATGGGCAAACTGTATATCAGCACCCTGATTGGAGAATGAAGGTTCTTCAGCAGGGTATTAATGTACTAGTAATGCCCGCTGAAAAATGACTCCATTACTTCACAGCAGCATATTGGAGCTTGAACTGAAAACAACTAATGGCCATTACTTTATACTCACAAAGCAGCACTTTTGCTGTTTAGTGAGTGTATAAAAAAAAAACAGACAAAAAGTGTGTGTGTATGTATGTACATGAGTGTATTTATGTTTCAGATTGAGTGTTTAGTGAATGTGTGTATGAAAGCAGACGAGACTGTGTGTGAGAAATCAAGAGAGAGAGAGAGACATCTTTTGTGAGTGAATGTGTGTATGAAAGCAGTGGACGCTGTTTGTGAGAGAGAGATACTGAGAGAGAAAGAGTGATCTTGTGTGAATGAATGTGTGTGTGAAAGCAGAGGAGACTGTGTGTGTGTGCGTGTGTGTGTGTGTGTGTGTGTGTGTGTGTGTGTGTGTGTGTGTGTGTGTGTGTGAGAGAGAGAGAGAGATAGAGAGAGAGCTGTCTTGTGTGAGTGAATGTGTGTATGAAAGCTGAAAAGACTGTGAGAGAGATCAAGAGAGAGTGACAGTGATCTTGTGTGAGTCAATGTGTGTATGAAAGCAGAGAAGACTGTGTGTGTGAGAGAGAGAGGGAATGAGAGTGGTCTTGTACAAGTGGTTGTGTGTATGAAAGCAGAGGAGACTGTGAAAGAGTGAGAGAGAGAGAGAGAGCAGTCTTGTGTGAGTGAATACGTGTATGAAAGCAAAGGAGACTGTGTGTGTGAGAGAGGTTGAGAGAAAGTGATTGTGATCTTGTGTGAGTGAATGCATGTATGAAAGCAGAGGAGACTGTGCATGTGTGAGATCAAGAGAGAGACAGAGAGGGCAGTCCTGTGTGCTCTCAACTGTCCAAATTTTTGCAGAATATCCAGAGTTTGCCTCATATTTTTTGTCTGTTCCTCATAAAATCTGTGGTTTTCAGAAGTCTTATGGCAAATCATTGAGAAGTGAGCACACTAAATAATGACAGGCATTTCAGTTTCAGGCTTTATATCTTTCAAAAAATGCATTGTAATACAAGACCTTTTAAAATAGCAACTTTCTAAGTTTATAAAAGCAATATTTAAATGTTGTCCTTATTTTTGGGGCTTTGTCCCCCAATTATTTTTGGCTTTGTCCAGATTTCTTTGTGCCGAGAGGTTGAAAGTTATGCTAGTGTGAGTGAATGCGAGTATGAAACCAGAGGAAACTGTGTCCGTATATGTATGTGTGTCTGAAAGCTGAAGAGACTGTGTGTGAGAGAAATAATGGGCTCTATGTAAAATTGTTGTTCTATTTATTGATTTTTTTTAAGTACTATATTATTTTTTATTTATTTTTGTTGTAAAATGCTTCCTCCAACATCATTAACATATACTACAGAAAGTTTGAAACATTAGGCGGAGGAACTATTTTACATCAATAAGAGAGCGCATTCTCTAAGCACAATAATGCCCTTCAGGGTGTGTGTTAATTTGTAATTAATGCCCTTCCATGGGTGTAGAGATGCAACTCTGCAGCTTTATTGCTTATGTAACTAGTTGTTAAGAATCTGAGAGAGTCAAAGGGGTGGGGCCAAGATGGAGAGCTGTTAGCAGCACTGACACTGTGCTTATTTTGAATTATTCTGACAGGATTTTTTATCAGAAAATACATTGTATAGTCTTTTTTCACTGAAACATTAATATTTAAGCAGTTATAACATTTTTACAGAAAAATCTAGTTGGTGATTTTTCTGGTACTGTTTTCCTATTAGAACAACTTCTTGCTAGAATGAGTCACTTGAAAGGAATTACACAAAAATCTATAATGAAAAAAGAACTGTAGTCTATAATAATAAGTATCCAGGATCCTGCATCAAAAATAGATAAACTGGAGATGAAAATGGACAATATTAAAGAATAAAATGAGAAGCAGATGGCACTATTGAATGAGGTAATTAAGTAACAGTCATAGCAAATAACAATAATTGAAGAAGCAATAAATGACATGGATGGAAGAGTGGCTAAAATGAGAATCAGATTGGATTTATTCTTAAAGAGAATTCTGAAAATTATAGAAAAAAAAACAGAAGATCTTGAAAGTAGGCCAAGAAGAAATAACATAAGATTCTATGGAATACCAGAGAAGGAAGAAGGAGACAACATGATTTTATTTTTAAATAACTGGCTTCCATAAACTTAACGTGAAGCTCGGTCTCATTTGGCATTGAGAGAGCACATAGATCTCTCTCAAACACTTCACTAAGAAATAATCCACCTTCTCACTGATCAATTATAGTTAAATTCATGCCAAATTCATATCAAATCACAATAAAGACTTAGTCCTGAAAACAGTCAGTGCTAACTCACCTATAAAAATAAGAGACAACCCCATAAGGTTTGATAATGACTATTCCACTTCTATTATGACTAAAAGAAAGGTGTGTGTTCTCTTAATAAAAATCTTAAAGAAAGTAAACATCAAAGCATGGCTTGTATTCCTGGCTAAAATAAGGATTTTTTTATCTGTGGGATAAAAAAACATTCAACACCTTAAATGAAGCAGTGGACTTTGTACAAAAGAAACTTTTTGACAAGACTGAAGATATGGATTGGACACTGACAAGTTTAAATAGACAAGCCAAAAGAAATGGAATTTAAAAGAAAAACAATGTAAAAAACATAGAGACAAATGAATGAACTTATATTGGACAAGTTGCAAGTTCTTAGTATACTCGTGTTTTCATTAACTTCTAAATAAAGAGTATAATCTGAAACAAAGTAAAAGCTTTTTTATTTTATCCTATAGATAATGTTTTAAAGTTAATAAAGCAAATAAGTTACTTATTCAGTCTGATCTATATATGGGTTATTGTCGAATAACATGAACAAAAGCCAGGGAAGCTAGTCCTTTTGAGGTTAATAGTAGTGTTCATATTCAAATACCAGCTTAATGTCTCATTACTGTATAGTGTAATATAATGGAATAACAAACAAGTTCTATTCTTATAATAGGTAAATATTAGATATTTAAAGAAGGGCAAACTCTGTAACTATGATACTCTAGTGTTGTGTGATATGTCTAGTGTGAATCTGTTTTTTTCTGTCTCTTTCTCCCCTACCAAAGATTTAGTTGTTTAAAAAGTATATGGCTTATATAGAATGGTAAACCTGCTACCCTGAGTGATTCTGATGTTACATGAAAGGTAAACCTTTTCATGAAACAGCTTTACAGTCAATTTTTCATGTAAAAGTCTGTTTAAAATGGATTTCTATACTCTAGCAGCTCACCTGAGCAGTCATGAGCATTTTACAAGTTTAAAAGTGAAGCTAAACACTGTTTTTCTTGTCCAAAGCATATGCAAATGTTTTTCAAGCTTTGGAACAAGTCTCAAGCTGTTTGTCACTCACAAAAGCCCCACAATAACATTATAGACTTTCTGTAGCTTCAGGAACAATTCTGACCTTTAAACATCATGCAAAACAGGAAAAACTTCCACAAGGTTGCAGAGGCAGAGAAGAAAACTAAATTAAACACGGTGAACATTAAATATAAAGTTTTAATGTTAATACATTTTAAAAAAAAATAGTAGGTCTAAATGAAACTCATAAAAAGCTTCTTTATTTTTTTTACTAAAAAATGAGGTAAGTGTATATTTGACTGTATGAGAATGCATGCTTGAATATATTTGAACTGCACTGACTTTGCTGTGCTTATTGTCTTGTCAGTTAAGATTTGGTGTCTTACATATGCAACTTGTTCTTTCTTGAAGCTACATAGCATTAAAATAAGTTATACGATTTTAAAAATAGTAAGTAAATGAAACTGTTAGAATATGCATAGTAACTAATGCATACAGTCAACAGAAACAGAGCTGTAGAGTAATACATTCTTGTATAAACTGAAATTATACAGTGATATCAGTGTTATATAATGGACAATTATATACTTAGATTTGTGTTTGTGGAATACAAAAATGCAGTTTTTAAGTGTTGCTTACTATTTAATACTTATAGGTAACAGAGAATAAAAATGACACTGAAGTAGGTATATTGCTAGACTAATACAGTATCTACTTGATATAAGGAGATGAGACTACACATGCACATTTTGTTTATATTTCTTAACATAAAGAGTTAGAAGTACAGTTCCTTTTCATTCATATTGATATTCTTACTTAAAGTGGATATTTATGTTTATCTTAAATGCATAAATAGGTATTTGTATATATACTTATGATTGATAGTTCTTACTGGATAGTTTGACCTACACACAAATTAATATATTACAGAGAATGATAATTAGTAGACTGAGCATATTTGAAATGTATAACAAATATATTCATTTGTTTCATCAATACTAAAGCAAGATAAAGACCCTAGGTTTTGTTCTTCATATTGTCATATTTCACTTCTAAACACAGATTATAAAATGTTTGTCAATACTGTCAGAGACTAAATAATATTTTGACTGAAATTATTAACATGATCAACCAGGCTTTATATCAAATGGGAGAGTGTATGATAACATTATTAGACTTAACAGATTTTGTTAACACAATTAAAAATAACTTTCAATTATAAGTTTAGATTTGGAGAAAGCATTTGATTTGGTAAAGTAGACTTATTTGTTTAAAGTTCCTGAAGAATATAATTTTTCTGTAAAATTTATAAACTTAACCAAGATGTTATGTAATAATGTTCTACATTTATAAAAGTATGTTATTTCCTACCTAAATATTTTAGAATTTTAAAGGGTTGCCCACGTTCTCTGTTGTTATTTGCTTTATGTATTGAGCCATTTGCCAATCACATCAGATCAAATAAAATACAAAAGATTTTTCAAATGATGAGAATTACTCCTCTAAAGTACAGTTATTTGCAGATGATATACTAACTATTGGTAATATTGATTCAAAAATTACAACATATAATCAAAGCCATGGAATTTTTGAAGATATTTCTAGACGGAAGTTCAATCATAACAAAATGAATACATTGTTAATTAACAAAGACCTAAAATCAGACTTAAAAAAGTAAAGTAATTTTAAATGGGATAGTAAATTAGATATTTAGGAGTTACAATAACTTCAAGTATTAAAGAACTAACATTAGTTAACTATACAGATATAACTAGTAAGATTACACAATTAATTTCTAGTTGTAATAAACTATTCTTCACTATGGAGGATAGACTTATGCTAATAAAAATGATAATATTACCAAAAAGTTAGTTTTATATTCAGTCTTTAATCATATCCCCAAATAAAAAGTTTTTTTAATAAATTCTATGTTACTTAAATTTTTAGGGTTCCCTAATAAACATATGATTTCAATAGAATGACCTAAGAAAAGCTGGGAAGATGTGATATTAGCTACCCTAATTTTGATTTGTGCTTAAAAGCAGCAAGAATTTAAATTATAGCTCAATTGTTATATAATTCATATGATTCTAAGTGGAAATTAATTCAAGAAAATATATTGTTAAGTAATAAATTAGTGATTAATCTGCATGTACAAATTGTTTACAATAAATGATATTGGATATTAAAAGATTATTTTCTGAGTAGTAAAAATAAATGTTTCTCTATCCCACTGATTAATATTTTATCAATGTTTAGAAGATATCTAAGTAATAAATTATAAAATAAAAGATCTTGCATTCTTATTATTTCCCACAGCACTCACCAACAACTCATAATCTAAGAAAAATGCTTGATTTTATAGACAGTAGTTTAATATTTTGGCACCAGTTTATAAATATTAATAAACACATTCAGATGAGTATGTATTAGTCAGATATAATTGGTTGTGTCTGCAAAGCTGTAAGGATTTTGTAAAAGTGTCATTAGACTCGCTTATAAAAAAAAAATCCCCAAAAGTTTAGAATTTCTTTTAATATCAGTACTATTATAGTTAAGGATAGATCATATCTATGAAAAATATATAGGATATTAAGAATGGATTGTTCATTTGTAGAAGTAAAATTTTGGGATTATTCTACAAGAGTTAATAATGCAGAGTTTTGTAAGGTGAATAAAATACTATTACTTAAATTGATAAACAAAACATCTTCTTCACGGTGATGGAAGTTATTTACTTGGAAATATCTGCATTAGAACTTTTATAACTCCCCATAAGGTTGCAGTAATAAAATAATATCAAATGTTAATTGCTGGAGATGTGGGAATAATATAGAAGTAGTCTGGCTACATATGCTACCAGAATGTAAAATAATATTTTCATTTTGGAAAGGGTTTAAATTTTTTTCACAAGCACTGTAGTAAGATAAACATATAATAATGAACTCATTAATATTGTTTAATGCTCCGATTCCAGAAGTTATTCCCAAAACACAGTCTCTTTTATGATGAATTTTAGCAATTGCAAGGAAAGTTATTACCTTAAATTGGAAATGCAAAAATGCCACACTATTCTCTTAAGTTATAATTTTAGCAAAAAGTATATGCAAGAAATAATTGATGACCATTGCAATGAGAACACTTAACATCACACATCAGTATATTGCATGAAAAAAATGTAGTTATTTGTTTGAATGATATTTATATTAATTCTTAACCAAAATGTTGATATGGATGCTTGTAAATAGTTTCTATTTGTTGATGTTGTCTTTCGGCTTTTCCCATTTAGGGGACGCCACAGAGGAACTCCAGTCTGCTAATGATTGGCTGTAGATTTTCACGAATGCCGAGGTGCCAGCTGGATGTCCAACCTTCAACAAAGGCACGCCCATTTACGCATGTCTTTCAAACGCTCACCTAACCGTGGGGAGGACATGCAGACTCCACAAAGAAGGCACTCCCTGCACTCCAGCCGAAAATCGAACGGGAGAACCTCTTGCTGTGAGGCAACAACGCTACCACTGCACCACCGCTGATAACCAAATCGTTTCTTGTTATGGTTTAATAATACATCTGTTTTGCTATATTGTATTTGTTGATAAAAAGAATCTGACTGAGGACATCTATGTGTCCTGTCCTTCACTGATTTGTTATTTGCACCAGCACTATTTGGAAGGACAGAAATGCACATCTCAACCACTGAAGAGGATAGGACATGTTAGCTGCAGGCTTCATCTAGGAGGGAACTGCAGATTGTGGCTTCTGAGACTGGTAAAACATAATAAGAATTAACACCATGAATTGAATTTAAATCTGATCTTCCTTGTATTACCAAATCACAACATGTGACAGCTAATAGCTGAGGAATACTGAACTAATGTCATCCTTAGTGTCTATTTGTAGATAAACTGTTTTTGCTCTGTGATCTTTATACAGTTTGTAGTCCAAAGCCAAATCTACATGGTAGTTTACAGGTTTATAGATTAGTACTAGACTAAATGCCTCTGTGAGCCATTTTAAGTCTAGCCAATTACCCCATGTGCAAACCAAATGCTGCACCTTGTTACTGTAAGGTAAACACTATTATTCCAGCCTCATTCAGTTATAATGAGCATGTCATTTTAAGGTATGGCAGATGATATGAGCAAAGAGGTACATATACAGGGCTAGTAAGAAGGACCTATATGCTACTTCCTCACATATGTGTATGCACATACACACACACACATTGTATTCATGCACAAAGACATGAAATTACTATTATTTATATTTGATTATACTTAATTACTGCTTCTGAGGGTTACAGTTTTCAGTACAGCTCGTATTTCAGTGACAGTACTTTCTTAACATTTATTTTATTATTCAGTTATTGCATCCTTAATTATATCTCATATTTTGTCACTAATAAAACCTAATGATTGCGCCAAAATTTGTATCACAGCTAGTATTCAACAATCAAGGTTTTGTCTCTGGAAGAATTATTCAAGGAATGCTGCAGTGCTTTCAGGCAGAGAAATGCCCTCTAAATTTCTTAAGAGCTTTTCTTACACCTTCAAGTTGACTCTGCTATTATAGAAGCTAGTAATTATTATTTTAGTGAAATGGGTCACTTAGAATTGAATTGAAATCACAGTAGCATACTTTATTTGCTTCAAGGTATTTGATTTAACAGTGTGCTGTTCATTAGGATATGACAAGCAGAAGAAATAATCTGTCCATGAGTACTTTGTCATACCTGTGCAGGGCCTTGAGTCTAGAATTTCAGCTTGTTCCATTCTTTTGATAACTAATGAAGACAATTAAAAGCATTTATTTCTGTGCAGTGACCCACAGTCAACAGAGGGTTTTATGACTTGTTCATGGTCTTATGCATGATGCTTTGTTTGGTGAATCATTGTACATGTACAGTCTTTTCAGAGGTATATTACCCTACCCTGTAAGTTAGATTTCAAGATATTAGGCAGCCATGATGGCTAAAAGCTGCATTTTCAAAAAGAAGAAATATGCCTACAAAATTAATCTCATGTAAGACAGAAATGCGTTTTACTTTCCTTTGGTCCTTATGGTTTATACAGAATTTCTTATTTCAAAAGTAATGACTCTCCTACAGCAAGATGTCCCCGTACAGTTCTTAGCTCATTTTATAATTTAAACTTTTAGAAATTTAGAAAACTACACTGTTTTTATCTTTTTTGCCAGACATGGCCAAGGTATCTTGACCCAGGACTGGTCCCAAACTTTAAAGCAAATGCAGGTGTACTGGATCCAAAATGTAGCAACTAAAGCTTCATCTCCCCTTATGAATTAATTTCTAATGAAATAAAAATCATTTAGAATATTTAACATAATGAAAACACATAATAGCAAATGAGGTGTCAACAAATCATTAGAAGAACAATCACGTTACCTGATCTATTAATTTCATTTTAGCATTTGCTAAAACTGAACATAGCAGAATTTGTCAGACATGATCTTATCTAATTTGATCAAAGAATTATTTAGCATAAAGTATTATATTAGACAGCAAAACAGCAAATATGTATCTCAAACAAAAACTTCACCATGCTGTGATTTTAGGTTCAAAGACCTATGTATCTGGTGCAAGATTTCTTCATCCAAAATGAAGTTATCTGAGGTAACAGGTTAACTGCTTTGTGGGATCCAGCTTGGGAATAATGCTTCTGACCTGCTCCTGGTGAGAAAAGGAGCAGAGGGGTACTGTTCCCTGCTAGCCCATACTTGGGCAGAGTGTACACTGTTTCACTGAACAGTCTTTTGCAGTTTAGATGAGAACCTGTTCAGGGCCTTTGTGCAGCTTGGCTTTCTGTTGCATCAAGCTGTTGAAGGCTCTATCCAGGGTATGTACCAACAGACGACTATAGCAAGTTTACCAAACCCATCTAAATCTGGGTGAATGCTACCTTTCATGAAGCAGCTCATTGCGTCTGGTGCATCACCAATTCCTAGCTGTGTGAAGCTGAGATCAGACCAGCACTATCTCCACAACCAGACATAAAGCACCTCCAGGAATCAACACAAAACCTTAAAGGTGCTACCCCCAACTCACATTAGTAAGTACCAGGAACCAAGGATTTGCACATTTCAACTGCCTCTATAACCAGCTTGGTTGAAATGAGCATCCTGAGACATTGTTGCAATCATCCCATGTTTACTGACAACCACCTACTTACTTTAAAGTGACAGTGTGTGAGAGTCGTCATTATACAGTGTTACCAGAGTCAAATCTCTCTCATAAACCATTACAAACATTAAAGAGGTTGTCACGAACACACAACCCACTGTATTACACACAGTACAGAACAAACACATAGTCCTATATATGCTGAGGCTCTTAAAAGTAACCTACCTAAACCACAAATGCCTCCTAAATATAAACTAAGAAACAAGTACCCTCAACCACCTCACAAATACTCAGCTGAGGTAACATCCACCATGAAATGTGCATCTAAGACTCAGTTTCTCAAATAAAAAGCCCATAAGGCAAACCATAACAGAATCCAACATGCTAGTCCTACCTGACTCTATACTTAGGCACACTTATACACCACTAATGAAACTGAGTAAGTATGGGGTCATAGTTAGCTGCCTATCAAGTGCTAGGATCCACCATATCATGCATGCACTTACGTCCTTGTACCACAAGTACATATATGACACAGTCATTCTACATGTGGGAGTAAATAACTTGAAGGCATACCTCCCTAGACTATATGAAAAGAGACCTGATGGAATTCTCAAAATATCTGACCAAAGAAGATATGAGCCCAACCTCAAGCAGCAGTTTGCTATCACTGAGAATGATGCCACAATCCAATTAAAACATTTACTTCAACAACTGTCTTAGCTTCTGGTGTCATTTATGGGGGTTCAATATATATCAGCCTGGGATGAGATGGTACACAGTCAGATGTCTTACACCTATATCCCCAAGGCTTTTGTACTGTGGCTAAAGCCTTGTCACCCTATTAGTACCTTTTAGGTGATGCCATTCTTCAACAGTTAAGGTATTTCTGCTAAATGCCAGGAGTCTCCACAAAAAACTCCAGTCCTTGAAGTACTATTTACCCTGGAATGCACTGATATATGCACCAACACAGAGACATTGTTCAAAACCACTGAGTGCACTCCATCAGTGTAGGATGTCAATACTCACCATGCATTCAGGCCCATCACAAAAGACAAATGCACTAAAGACAGCAGTGTGTCTATATTCAGAAAACAAAATCTCACATCCAGGCTTGTGAGACAGGATGCTGAAACTGCTCTATGTCCAACTTATTAACAAAACTCCTTATCACATCATAGCTAACTCTATGCCCCCCCCCCCACATTGCCCATACCTCCTACCCGACTAGTATGGAGCCCTATGTATTAGGTCAAACAACATTCTCCTAGTGGACTTCAGCTATCCCTCCATCAACTAGGAGATGTATATATTCCCTAATATATATATATATATATATATATTACATTAATACCAACTCTCTGAACCAGTTAGCCCGCACCCCAACTAGGGAAGAGAAAATTCTGGACTTGGTTCTCACCAATAAGGGACAATTTTGTTCTCCACCAATTGTAACTTTATTCCAAGTCAAACTAGACCATAAATCAGTGTCATTCTTCATAAGATTGAACACAGAAGCATCTTCCAATACCTTGGTATTCAGTGATTATATGAAGGCTAATTTAGAAAACTGAGTGATGACCTGGCTAAATTCAACATCCTCTCTACCCTGATGACCCCACTGTCTATGTGTAATTCTTTACTGCTAAATTCTATGCACATGTGAATAACTGCATAAATGTGTCTGTCCCCCTCTGAAGCAAATACAATGTCAAATTTAAACATAGAACCCTATGTTGTAACCCAAATCTAAATAGACTCTACAATAAAAGAAAAATCGCATTGCATGCAATAAATGTAACTCACAAAATGTCAAAAATGCTCATATTAAACATAGCAAATCATAGCTCCTGTCTCTGATCACATGGCTCCATGTCCCTTACAACCCTAGCCAAGTTCAACCAGTGTTCCCAATGGTGTCTGGTTTAAGTAGACACTAAAATCAGCACCTATTGTCCCTGTCCAAGGAGAACACAGGTGGAACCCCCGGGGTGAATTTCCAGTTTCCCATCCAGTCTTCCAAATTACACTTAAATAAGGCCAATGAAGGTATTTGTTTAATGTGAATAGGAAGCTTGTTCCAAAAGTGGAGCAACCACTGTGAGACAAATATGTCTCTCCAGCAAGTTCTTTTGATATCACCTACCAGGTTAAGCTCCTTTGAACAAGAGACCCATGTGCCATTTGACTTGTGAATGTACAGCATTTCAATATCATTAAAGGTGGGTCAGAGATTGCTCTGTATGCAAGGCACAGGTTGCATCTGAGCAGTCTGTATTTCACATAGTGAAGTGAAAATTATTTCATTCTGTCTGCATAAGACAGATCTTGAAGACACTGAATTTTCTTTGTAAGGAACCTTTGTGGTTTCTCCAATTGCTGCAGGTGTTTGGAAAGGAACATACCAAAGAGACCGTTTTACTCTATTATCGGCCTGATGAGTGAAGAGTACAGGGGGCCTATAACCTCTTTTTTTCTGGAGGCAATGCCCTTACTTATGAGATGAGCCATATAAAATGCCCTTTTTACCACTTTGGAGGCATGGTTGTTGAAGTTAAGGTTGCTGTCAACCTGTGTACCCAGATCTCACACCACTCATTGTGTGCTTACGGTATTGCTATTGATGTGGTAGTTTGCAGGAACATCACCCTTGCCAAAGGGGATGATAATGCATTTTTTTGCATTACGTTTAAGACCATGACTTTGGCACCAGTCATTAATCTGCATAAGACCTTCATCCAGGATGTTGACATTGCTAGGGATTTCAATGATCACTCCCTGGCTGCAGTCATCAGTAAACGTTGTCAGCCACAGTCATTTAGTTTTAGCCTGCACTTTGTAGAAGTAGATTCCCAAAAGTAGGGGTTCCAAAACCAATCCCTGTGGAACACCACTGGTTATGAGTCTGCTGGAGGAGGTGGAGTCCCCTATTTTGACTGTATGAGTTCTATCAGTGACCCAGTTTGCAACCCACCTGACAATGTATGGACTGATACCCAGATGGGTGAGGTTATCAACGATGCCTGAGTGGGGGATTGTGTCAAAGGCCTTGGCTAAGTCTAAGTAGGAAATATGCACAGATTTGCCCTCATCTAGGGCTTTGGTGATGGTCTCGAAGAAGTCCATCAAGTTTAACAGTTATGATCTCCCCCTGACAAAGCCAAAGTGGGTGGGGTCAAGCATTTGGAGATTTCCTATATCTTTGTTAATAAGGTCCATGATGATTTGTTCCATGGTCTTGCAAAAAAGGCTAGTCAGGCTAATGGGTAGTTCCCAGAGTCCATGGATGCACCCTCTTTGTGCAAAGGGATAACGGTAGCCATTTTCCATTCCACTGGGATGAAGCCGGTGCTTAGGCTGTGATTGAAAACCATGCCCAGAGGTGATGCTAATTCCTTTTTAATCCATGAAGAACACAGCCAGGATGTCATCTGGTCCCATAGAGGCTGTGTTTTTGGCCTTGGAGAGGGCATTTAAGACCTGTTCCTCAAAGATACTAGGTAGGAGACAGGTTTTAGGGATGATTTGGGGTATATGTGGTGGGGACAAGGGAATTAATGTTTTACTGAACCTATCAGGCAGCAGGCTTGCTATATTCCAAAGGTTCTATATATGTAGTACCATTAGCTATGAATTCAGAACAAATCTGGGCCTTACCTTTGAGTTTAAGGATGTAACTAAAGAACACCTTGTAATTATCCTTAGATAAGGAAGCTAATTGGATTCATTGTTAGCTTTGGAAGACTTCACTAGGAGTCACATTTGCTTGTTTAAGTTGAGGAGGGAGTGTTTCTAGTTTTGAGACCATTCCTTCCTACTCTTTGACAGCAATTTCTTTCTCCTACTGTATAGTCTATTAATGGCAGTTGTTCACTAGGCAGGTTTGTTTTTCATTGAAGATAATGCTTTGGTTCTATCAGGTATAACAGAGTCAATACAATTGCACAGGTGCCTGTATAAAGCATTGGTGTATAACTCAGCATAGGTGTCTGTTCCATCAGTGGAGGAAGGGGCTATGAAGCTATTTATGTCATCATGTAAGAGGTTGTAATTGGACTTGGAGAAGATTTTTAGTCTAGCTTTTGCTAAGGGGGAGGTCTTGTGTTGTAGTTACTTCTAGAGAGACGGATTACTGGTCAGATCCCACCAGGGATGGTCACACACTGGAGGTGGTGCAGGGTCCCCCATGATAGTGAGCACCAGGTCCAGCATGTCTGAACCCCTTGTAGGTGTATCAACCAGCTGGTCTAGGGCATTGGATTTAACAAAGTCCAGGAACCTTTGGGAAAATGAGTTAGAACACATATAATTTACCCTAATAATAGACGGGTAATTAAAGTCACCCAAAACCAGGGTGTTTGGTTGCATCTTGATTAACTCAAGTAGATCCAAGTATGCTGAGTGGATATCCTGATTCATGGAGGGGATCCTATAGCTGGTAATGATCTGAAGAGGGGTCTTACCTACAGGCAATTGCACCTGAAGTAATTCAAGGGAATAATGCTATTTAACCAATCTAGAGGTGTATTTACCCTTAATGAATATTGATACACCACTTCCTTTAGTTTGTGTTTCATTCCCTCAGTTTGTGTTCTGAACATGTGGAAGGAAGCGTAACCTGGTATAGCTGGTGTGGTCTTCCCAGCCTTAAAACAGGTCTCAGTGACTGCACAAATGTCAGCATCTTCCAGAGTGATGACTGGTTTCAGTGAGTGCAGCTTCTGGTTTAGACTCCTAGCATTTAGCAGCATAACCTTGAGGTTGTTTTAGAGGGTATCGTTAAGTCAGGAATTTTGTTCTTCTGACATGGCCTAAAAAAGGCACTTTAGGGATGGCAAGAGCCTTAGCCAGTAACTGAAATCTCAGGGATGAGAGATAAAGACCATCTTTGGCAAAACATTGAGCTCTGTCAATCATGTCACCAAGGCTGACAGATACTGGATCCCCTTTGAATGACACCAGAAACTAAGCCTATTGTTGAAGTCAATAATGTTTGTTTGTATTGAGGTATCATCCTAGGCAAAGTTCAAATGCTGCTTAAGGCTAGGGACATACCTGCCTGAGATATAACAGAGAGCTCAGTCATGTCTGTCTTCATATACTCTAGTAAGGTATGTCTCAAGTTATTTACACCAACATGGTCTATGACAGAGACATAACAGTGCCTGTCCTTGAGAGACATGAGTGCGTGTGTGATGTGGCAGATCTGGTGAGCGAGAGAGCCTGGATTCTAGTTTCTTGATATAGATGCATCACTCACATAATGAATTTGTGTGGACTAGAAGTCAGTTGTCAGTGTGCATGAGACAATTGCTACATTTCCTCAGAATGCCCATCTCAACCAGGCTGGCTGGAGAGACTGGTGGAAATTGTCTGTCCATAATGCTAGGTAAGTTGGTGTGGCCAGAAAACAGGGAAAGGATAGGAAGGACTAGGTAAAGTATAGGACAGGAGAAGTGGACAAAGAATATGAAGGGCTTGTGGGTAGGATCAGTTTTGGTACCTCAGGAGCTTCACTGAATGTATCACCTGTCAGTGAGGGATAATCATGAGAACTCACTGACAGAGCACCAGCAGAGTACTAAGGGAAAATTTGCAGGCAAAAGTGTTTGCGTCTATAATCACCAATGGTGCTCAATGTTGAATGTTGTGTGCGATGTGCAAACGTGGTGCTTATGTAACAAATGAGTGCAAACTGATCTAAACAAATTAACTAATAAAAAACTTAAAACTGAGCCTTGTTCCAGCAACCTTCAATCAGATGAGTTCTAACTACACACTCCTGCCACTAGGGTGCAGGAAACCCTCTTCAAAAAAAAGATGGTCAGTTTAGTGCTCAAAGTAAATAAACAGAACAAGGCTAAGCAGGTCTGAATTTAGTCTATGCTACAGCAAAGTGCAAAAATTTCAGAAAAAAAAGAGTTCAAATAAGCAGTGATAAGGAAAAATGCAGAGACCAGATGGAAGGGAAGTAAGGCCAGGTGTTTAGGAAACGGGTTCAAATTGTTTTATCATGGTGTGGATGGCAGAAGAAATGGGGTAGGGGTTATACTAAAGGAACAATATGCCAAGAGTGTTTTAGACATGAAGAGAGTGTCTGACAGAGTGATGTTTATGAAGCTCGAAATTGATGGTGTAATGATGAATGTTGTTAGTGCATATGCTCCACAAGTTGGGTGTGCGATGGATGAGAAAGAGAAATTTTGAAGTGAGTTGGATGAAGTTGTGGTGAGTGTACCCAAGGGTGAGAGACTAGTGATTGGAGCAGACTTTAATGGGCATGTTGGTGAAGTGAACAGAGGGATGAGGAAGTGATGGGTAGGTATGGTGTTAAGGAGAGGAATGCAGAAGGTCAGATGATTGTGGATTTTGCGAAAAGGATGGACATGGCTGTAGTGAATACGTATTTTAAGAAGAGGGAGGAGCATAGGGTGACTTACAAGAGTGGAGGAAGATGCTCACAGGTGGATTATATCCTATGTAGGAGGGCCAGTCTGAAGGAGATTGGAGACTGTAAAGTGGTGGCAGGGGAAAGTGTAGTTAAGCAGCATAGAATGGTGGTATGTAGAATGACGCTGGTGATCAAGAAGAGGAGGAGGAGTGTGAAAGCTGTGCCAAGGATTAAATGGTGGAAGTTAAAAAAAGGTGATTGTGAAGTGGAGTTTAGGGAAGAGTTAAGACGGGCACTGGGAGGCAGTGGAGAGTTACCGAATAGCTGGGTAACTACAGCAGAACTAGTAAGGGTGACTGCTAGAAAGGTGCTTGGTGTGACATCTGGACAGAGGAAGGAGGACAAGGAGACCTGGTGGTGGAATGAGGAAGTACAGGAGAGTATACAGAGGAAAAGGCTGGCGAAGAAGAAGTGGGATTGTCAAAGAGATGAAGAAAGTAGACATGAGTATAAGGAGATGAGGCGCATGGCAAAGAGAGAGGTGGCGAAAGCTAAGGATAAGGCATATGGAGAGTTGTATGAGAGATTGGGCACTAAAGAGGGAGAAAAGGACCTTTACTGATTAGCTAGACAGAGGGACAGAGCTGGGAAAGATGTGCAGCAAGTAAGGGTGATAAAGGATAGTGAGGGAAAGGTACTCACAAGAGA
The DNA here is from genome assembly GCF_019279795.1 of Protopterus annectens. Classification (NCBI taxonomy): domain Eukaryota; kingdom Metazoa; phylum Chordata; order Ceratodontiformes; family Protopteridae; genus Protopterus; species Protopterus annectens. The sequence goes on along the minus strand of NC_056748.1, from coordinate 334,224,537 downwards.
GGAGAGTGTGTTGAGTAGATGGAAAGAGTATTTTGAGAGGCTGATGAATGAAGAGAATGAGAGAGAGAGAAGGTTGGATGATGTGGGGATAGTGAATCAGGAAGTGAAACAGATTAGCAACGAGGAAGTAAGGGCAGCTATGAAGAGGATGAAGAATGGAAAGGCTGTTGGCCCAGATGACTTACCAATGGATGCATGGAGGTGCTTAGGAGAAATGGCAGTGGAATTTCTAACTAGATTGTTTAATGAAATTTTGGAAAGTCAGAGGATGCCTGAGGAGTGGAGAAAAAGTGTTTTTGTACCTATCTTTAAGAATAAGGGTGATGTGCAGAGCTGCAGTAACTACAGGGGGATAAAACTGATTTGTCACAGCTTGAAGTTATGGGAAAGAGTAGTGGAAGCAAGGTTAAGAAGGGAGGTGATGATTAGTGATCAGCAGTATGGTTTCATGCCAGGAAAGAGCACTACAGATGCAATGTTTGCTCTGAGAGTGTTGATGGAGAAATACAGAGAAGTTCAGAAGGAGTTGCATTGTGTCTTTGTAGACTTGGAGAAAGCATATGACAGGGTGCCTAGAGAAGAGTTGTGGTATTGTATGAGGAAGTCGGGAGTGGCAGAGAAGTATGTAAGAGTGGTACAGGATATGTACGAGGGTAGTGTGATAGTGGTGAGGACTGCAGTGGGAGTGACAGAGCCGTTTAAGGTGGAGGTGGGATTACATCAAGGATCAGCTCTGAGTCCTTTCTTATTTGCAGTGGTAATGGACAGGTTGACAGATGAGATCAGACAGGAGGCCCCGTGGACTATGATGTTTGCGGATGACATTGTGATCTGTAGTGAGAGTAGGAATCAGGTTGAGGAGACTCTGGAGAGGTGGAGATATGCTCTAGAGAGCAGAGGAATGAAGGTCAGCAGGGCTAAGACAGAATATATGTGTGTAAATGAGAGGGAGGGTAGAGGAATGGTGAGGATGCAGGGAGCAGAGTTGGTAAAGGTGGACGAGTTTAAGTACTTGGGATCAACAGTTCAGAGTAATGGTGAATGTGGAAGAGAGGTGAAGAAGAGAGTACAGGCAGGGTGGAATGGGTGGAGAAGAGTGTCAGGAGTGATTTGTGACAGACGGGTACCAGTAAGAGTGAAAGGGAAGGTCTACAAGAGGGTAGTGAGACCAGCTATGTTATATGGGTTGGAGACAGTGGCATTGACAAAAAGGCAGGAGTCAGAGCTGGATGTGGCAGAGTTAAAGATGTTAAGATTTGCACTCGGTGTGACTAGGATGGATAGGATTAGGAATCGGGAAAGCCAATGTAGTATGAAGCAACTCAATACTCTGGAATGCCGGCTTGCTGGAAAATGGCAATAAAGGTTCCGCAGATCCTCTGATTTCCACCACAATCACTTTTAATGCTTAAATAGCAACACTACACAATCGGTCCACATGAAGTACACACATAACACAAAAAACAGTCGATGTTAAGTGCTTTCATCTGCCGATTGCAGACTTGTTCTGAGGAAGTCTGCAATCGGCAGATGAAAGCGCTTAACATCGACTGTTTTTTGTGTTATGTGTGTACTTCATGTGGACCGATTGTGTAGTGTTGCTATTTAAGCATTAAAAGTGATTGTGGTGGAAATCAGAGGATCTGCGGAACCTTTATTGCCGTTTTCCAGCAAGCCGGCGTTCCAGAGTAAGGATTAGGAATCAGTATATTAGAGGGTCAGCTCATGTTGGACAGTTTGGAGACAAAGCAAGAGAGACAAGATTGAGTTGGTTTGGACATGTGCTGATGAGGGATGATGGGTATATTGGGAAAAAGATGCTAAGGATGGAGCTGCCAGGTAAGAGGAATAGAGGAAGGCCTAAGATAAGGTTTATGGACGTGGTGAGAGAGGACATGCAGGCGGTTGGTGTGACAGAGCAAGATGCAGAGGATAGGAAGAAATGGAAAGAGATGATCTGCTGTGGCGACCCCTAACGGGAAAAGCCGAAAGAGAATGATGATGATGATGAAGGAAAAGTGCAGTATACAGTGAAAAATTCTACTCAGCCAGTGGGTTGGATTTGCTTATGCAGCAAACTGATTTAAACAAATTAACCAATAAAAAGGTGCAACAGCAAGCCCTGTTCCAGAAATCTTCAATCAGATGAGTTCTAACTGTACACTCCTTCCACTAGGGTATGGGAGAACCCTCTACAACAAAAGATAGCCTGGTTTAGTGCTCAAGTTATAAAAAGAAAGCTAAATTCAGCAGGTCTGAATCTAGTCTACACTACAGCAACAAAGTGCACCAATTTCAGATAAAAAAACAGTTCAAATAAGCAGGCACAATAAGACTTCAACCAGAAATTCCCAGCTCAGAAGGGCAGAAGCTACCCTCTCCCCCCACAAGAGTGTAGGCCACAAACCTTCTTAATGTAGAACAACTGGCCTGAAGCCCAAGCGCTTAAACCAAAACTAAGATACTTTTAGAATAACAGACACACTAAGCCTTCAACCAGCAATTCCCAGCTTAGAACAATGTAAGCTACCTTTCCTGCTACAAGAGTGTAGACTACATACCTTCTTAATGTAAAACAACTAGCCTGAAGCACAAGTGCTTAAACCAAAACCAAGAGGCTTAGAATAATGGCTACAATTTAATCAGGCTACTAACAAGCATTAATAAATGCAGCAGAATATATGCAATTGGAAAACTTTTATGAACAAGCAGCAAAAGCAAAATAAAGTAGGAAAAAACACAAAAAGCAGCTGAATAAAGTGCATTTTTTAAAGTTAAGTGGGGAGGGAGGAACCAGTAGATAATTCAAGGTTAACAAACTAAAGGGCTGGGCCTTCCCAAATGATCTCTCTGTACTCAGTAGAATGAGCTGATGAGACAGGATTGGAAGGCGTGTCCAAAATCAGATTTATAGTAGAGGCAGGCAACTCAAAACCCACCAGGTTAACAATGCAGCAACAACAGGGAGGATGGGTGGAAAAATAAAATGTCATCAGAGATCGGCAATATTCAGGCAGAGTAGAGCAATCACGCCAAACACTTCAGCTAAATAGATATATTTCTAACTAAAAGGGGAATATAGTTTCTCAGCTCCTCCCACTAATTACATGATGGTATTCCCTGTTTGCAAAGGAATTCTTTGCTAACTATTCTAACTGATCTTAGCCAATATCTCAAACTTCAACAGAACAGAAAACTTACAGCAAAACAAATGTGATACAAGAGTAAGATGCAAAGTGATGGCTTGGTGGATAACTACTGGGACTATGGTATATAGGGTCCTGGGTTCGAGACCTGCATGGCTGTTTAGGGTGGGAGGCTGGCATAATGGTTAAGGTGTTTACCTTACAGACACAAGATGCAGGGTTTGATTCTCACATGGGGTAATTAGCTAGGCTTAAAATGACCCACGAGGGCAGTTAGCCCAGTACTAATCTATGAACCTATGAATAGAAGTGACCAAACCTTAAATGAAAAATTTCAATTCAAAATAAAATGCAACCAGAGATCAGCAATATTCAGGGAGAGTACAGCAAGCAGGTCAAACAAACACTTCAGCTAAATAAAGATAAAAGCTAGACATGAGGAAAAGTATCCAAGTATTTTTGATAAACTCTTCCATCTAAATATTAAACTCTATGTAATTCACTGGATAGCAAACAGGCTTACAAACAGAACCCAGGAAATTAGAGTTGGTGACTCTACCTCCTCGATAAGTCCTATCACTAGTGCCACCCCCCTTTAGCAGTTAGTTCTCAGAGGCCAAGGCTAATGTTATTGGCTAATGCCTGATCTAGTCTGCAGATGACTGTAAACTCGGTGCTATCATAATCTCCCCAAAGGACAACAAGATCTTCCAAAAGGGCATTTCACAAACAAATAGTTGGTGTCACAACCATGGACTAAAACAAAATACCAAAAAACTATAACAGTATCCTTCAGCAAGTATAACATTAACCACACAGCCTGAAAAATCAATCCAATAGTTAGGGATCTGGGACACAGCATGGACAATAAAGTGTGCTTTAATCACCATGTATCCAGTATTTTAGAAAAAGTCCTTTTTCATTGTGCAGCTTATTAGTAAGTATATGTGGTCTAGTTCCAAGGAAGTGATCATTCCACTGTATTTGGTATTCATTAGGCTGTTCAATGAGTATAATGTCCCGTCAGTGCATACTGTCCAAACACTTAACACAACTTGAATGACCACAGTGCAGAAAATCAAGGGCCTAAATCATAAAAATTACACTGACTGATTAAAAACTCTGTCCACCTTTTGGTATTATACTGAGGGGTGATCTCTGCCTTTCATAAGACCCTATCCTCCAAACTACTGCACATCTGCAAGTCAAACAGTGGCATAAATACCTGCTCAAGAGATCTTAATCTGTTCTAGTACATAAATAGAACATGTAGGGGTAGATGTGTATCACAAACAATACCATTTCTTTGAAATTTTCTTCCTCTTCTCGTAAAGCAAAGAAGATGCAGTTGTATCAAATCTTACCATAACAGTAGATGTCCTTCTCCTCATTGTTGCAAGATTCTTTTCAGAAGGAATCTCCTGCCAGAAATAGCACAATATCTAACCAGTGTACCAAGGCATTTAGATCTTATAGACACCATACATCACACATAAGCTCCCCGTGTAAGGCATAGGGCATAAAGATGACGTATGGATGCAAATGCTCAGAACTGAATCACCCCAGGAGGAACAGAATACCCTCAGGGCAAAAAGAGAGCGTGTACATCCAGAAGAAAAAGGAACAGCTGGAAAAGGAAGTAAGGGCCTCCTGGCCAGGAGGGCAATAAAAGCACAGGGGCAATATTAAGAAAAGAGAAGGAATGAGGGAGGGACCGAATACTGCAAAAGTGAAGACAAGGAAATATACCATTATGGCAATATTTTACATAACTATACTATGTCCTTCCATATCACTGTTACAGTATTCTTTACAGAAGGGAGAGTGTACAAGAGCTAAGCAGACAGCTGGGAGGAAGAAAGCACAGAAGAGAGTTTACAAATGTATGCAGAGTAACTCTGGCCCTGGAAATAACATCCAATTTTAATGTTTAGTGAAAGTATAAACAGAGGACCAAGTAGCAGCCTCTAGGATAGAAGTGGTGTCCAAACCCTCGAAAAAGGCATCAGATGAGTCCACCACCCAGGTAGAATGTGCTTTTATGGACAAAGAAAGACATTTGCCATGAAAAGACTAACAAACAAAATGGCCCTAGAAATCCATGATGAGATATTTGCTTGGAAACAGCTAAACCCAAAGTCCTGGGATGAAAAGAAATAAAAAGTTGGTCAGACTTGCAGATTGCCTCCGTTTTATCCAAATAATACCTGAACTGTCTATACAGATCCAAATTGTGAAAAGCCTTCTCACTGGCAGACTATGGAAAAGGAAAAAAAAGGATTAAGGGACTACTCATTATCCATCTTAGGCATAAAGGGAGGATTAATTAAAAAAGACACCCTTGTATTTCTGAAAAACTAAAAAAGGAGGAGAAGCTATGAGAGCCTGAAGTTCATACACTCTCTTTTTTGGCTGAAATAACAGCCAGCAGAAGAACAGTCTTCCAAGTACAATATTGCAAGGAAGCTGAACTATCAGGTTCATAGGCTGGTACTAGGCTATTGGCCCTAGGGCCTATACAAGCCTAACCATAACAATTCCCTGGCTATTTCTTCCCACAGTATTTACTTCCCTGGACTCCTGTCTAGCAGGGCGACTGACATGATCCCCAGGGTAACTTTCCTATCTCCCATCCAATCATCAAGGTTCCTTTTGAAGAGGGCCAAAGAGGCACTCTGCTTAACATGTATGGGCAGTCTATTCCAAAGTCTGGGGAGTCTCTGGGTCAGGAACCTATTCCTCCCACATGATTTGTTCATTGTGATGACAAGGTTTAGATCCCTGGAGCGTGTGTCTCTGAAGGATTGGGATTTCTTTAAGTGTAGCATGTCCAACAGCTCTGGGTTTGACATGGCCTTGCATGTTAAGCAGAGATCACCTCTGAGTTGAAGATATGCAACAGAGTATAGGTGGAGTTTTTTTTAGATGGTCAGCATAGGGAATCTGCTTTAGGCCTGTGATTCTTTTAGTGAGGTATTTCTGTGGCCTTTCCAGTTGTTGCAGCTGTCTTGAGAGGTACATACCAAACAGAGCATTGTGTTCTATAATGGGTCTAATGAGGGATGAGTACAGTGGAACAATGACCTCCTTTTTTCTGGATGAAAAGCCCTTAGTGATGAGGTGTGCCACATAGAAGGATTTCCTGACTGTTGTGGTGATGTGGTTATCGAAAGTGACACCACTGTCCACCAGTGTCCCTAAGTCTCTTATCACACTTTTGGTGTTTTGTGTATTGCCACCTATGTTGTAATTCACAGGTACAAGTTTTTTCCCAAAGGGGATAACTATACATTTCTTGGCATTGAGCTTGAGCCCATGGCTCTGGCACCAAGCATCTGTTTCTGTAATGCCCTCATCTGTGAACTTTGTTAGCCAGAGTCCCTTAGTGTTGGCCTGTACTTCAGAGAAGTAGATGCCAAACAAGAGCGGTCCCAGACTGAACCCTGAGGTACTCCCCTTTTCGCTTGTCTGGAGCTGGATTTGGAGTCGGCTACTTTTACAGTGTGGGTTCTGTCAGTAAGTGACCCACCGAGTGACGTAGGGATTAATGCCCAGCTTAGTAAGTTTATCTATGATTCCAGAGTGGGGGATGATGTCAAAACCCTTGGGGAGGTCCAGATAGGCTGTGTGAACCACCTTACCCTTGTCCACAGCTCTGGAGACTGATTCAAATAAGTCAATCAGGTTCAGGAGACAAGATCGGCCCTTCACAAACCCAAACTGCATGGGGTCCAGTGTTTGAAGGTTGCCAATGTCTTTGTTTATAAGTTCCATGATAATACGTTCCATGGCCATGCAGATCAGGCTCATCAGACTGATGGGATGGTAGTTCCTGGGATCCAAGGTGGATCCCCCCTTGTGGAGTGGGATAACTGTAGCTGTGCACCACCCAGTGGGCACAAAGCGTGAGGTGAAGCTATGATTAAACACGACACTTAGGTGAGGTGCCAGTTCATTTTGTAGTTTATGCAGTACACAGCCTGGGATGTCATCTGGTCCCATGGATGCTGTATTCTTAGCTTTGGAGAGTGAGTTTTTTTACCTGTGTGGCCATTATTACCAGAATTTGGCAATCTTTCGGTATTGAGATGGGCACTTTAGGGGGTGAGAGGGGGATGAAGTTTGCACTGAATTGATCTACCAGGATATTGGCAATATCCTTGGGATCGGTATATTTAATGCCATTCTGTTGTAGCTCAGAGCATATCCGAGCATTGCCATTTATATTCTTGACATAGCTATAGAATGCCTTGTGGTTGTCTTTGGAATCTTTGGCAATTTTATTTTCATAACTAGCTTTGGATGATTTTATGAGGGATCTCAGCTTCTTACTAAGGCTGGTAAGGTAGTTTTTTGCATCCTGGTATTTTCCTCTTTTCTGCAATAGTTTCTTCCTTTTGATGTAAAGTTGGCAAGGGACCACCAGATTGGCTTTCTTTTTTTGGAGGAGAGAATTGCGGTTCTATTGTGGATGGCACAATTCATGCACGAGTGGATGTGCTCGTACAGTGCCTTAGTGTAGGATTCAGCAGTCGAACTTTCAGTTCTTGTCTGCATGGGTGTCATGAAGTTTGTCACTTCTGACTTGAGTAGCATGAAGTTGGCTTTGGAGAAGTGTTTTACAGAGATTTCCTTACTGGGGGGGGGGGGGGGATGTGGATGTCAAGGGTGATTAGCTTATGGTCAGACCTGACCAACGAGATGGTGACCATAGGTGTGGAGCATCGATTTCCCATGTTGGTAATGACTAGGTCTAGGATATTGGAGCCCCTGGTGGGACTAAGGATTAGTTGATCCAGGGTATTGGAATTTATGAATTCCAAGAACCGTTGGACAAAGTACATGGGTAGTTTTCCCAGTTAATTGCAGGGTAGTTGAAATCACACAGTATTAGGGCGTTTGGTTGTATCTTAATATTTTCCAGTATGTTTATAAAGGTGAAGTGAGAATCTTGGGGCATGGTGGGGGATCGGTGTACATGAGGCAATTGCTGCATTGCCCCAGTATGCCCAGATTCACCAGGTGGACAGGAGGAATCACCGGAAGCTGAGCCTTGGACATGCCTGGTTTGGTGCTTTTTTTTTTTTGAAAAGTACAAGAGCTGTTTTCCCTTACTTTAGCAAGGTACTTTGCAGTTATAGGTTGTTTAGTGCCTATGATTAATTTCTCCTTATTAACAAGGAGAGTTGAGAGCTTGTATCAGTTTAAGACTTCCTAGTGCGTTCCAGCAGGTGTTAAAGCAAGTGCTAGTCATAGGGATGCTTAAAGGTAAGATGAAAAAAATGGTTTATCTTAAACACTGCAGAGTGCACTAGAGGTGTTAGATGTGAAAGTAGGTAACTTAAGTTTTACCTGCCTAAAAAGTTAAGTTTTAGTGGAGAGTCACTATTTTTAAAACAGCAAGATAGATTGAAAGGGGGTGGTCACTTTTGTATTCTGGTACTATGGAATACAGTAGGATGGCCAATAAATTTAAATAGTTGAAGGGGAGTGATTTCGCAAAATGATAATTTTGTTCTTACTCACACAAGCAAGTAAAAACAGTGAGGAAATTAGATATATGGTCAAATTAACATAAAGGGAAGGCAACTAGAAAGACAGTGGTGTTTAAGAACACTACAGTAACCGGGTGGGGAAAAATTTCTGCCCGACTCACAAGAGACAGAGCTGTGGTCTCTTTTCAAGTTTTAATATGCAGGTAAAAGCAGAATAAAAGTAAAACACAAGGTAAATAAAACAAATCACAGTATTCAAAACAGAAAAAGGCAATAAAGTAATACAACAAATAAAAAGTAAACTAACCTTTCCCTCACAGCAAAGTATAGCAGTGTCTGAGTGAGCCTTTCTAGTAAAGCTCTGAGATGTTTTTTTTACCCCTTAAATAGAAGGTTTAGTTCCTAGCTCCACCCCCTCAGTTCACAGATGATTAACCTTAAATGACCTGTACTAATTTCTGCCCGACTCACAAGAGACAGAGCTGTGGTCACTTTTCAAGTTTTAATATGCAGTTAAAAGCAGACTAAAGTAAAACACAAGGTAAATAAAACAAATCACAGTATTCAAAATAGAAAAAGGCAATAAAGTAATACAACAAATAAAAAGCAAATTAACATTTCCCTCACAGCAAAGTGTAGCAGAGTCTGGGTGAGCCTTTCTAGTAATGCTCTGAAATATTTTATTTTACCCCTTAAATAGAAGGTTTAGTTCCTAGCTCCACCACCTCAGTTCACAGATGATTAACCTTAACTGACCTGTTCTATTGAGCTGTACTAATTTCTGCCTGACTCACAAGAGACAGAGCTGTGCAGTTAAAAGCTCTGGGTGAGCCTTTCTAGTAAAGCTCTGAAATGTTTTATTTTACCCCTTAAATAGAAGGTTTAGTTCCTAGCTCCACCCCCTCAGTGCACAGATGATTAACCTCAACTCATTACATCCAAGTGACGTCACCAGGTGTCTCTGTACATCCGCGTGCCGTCTCCAGGTGTCTCTGCAGTTAACTCCTACTGATGCATCTTGGCGTCAAGTATCACTTGTTCATATTTGCATTAATAATTCCAAAACCATTCTATGTACAAGGTTTTAAAAGATTTCACCTTAATGCTTCTACAATGGCAAACTCAACTGCATTAATATTTGACCTCTGTCTATTGAAGGTAAAGAGACATTAACTGTCTTTTTTTATGATATTAATTTATATAGATCTAATTTGCACATTTTTCTAACTATCGCAACAACCAAGTTATCCAGACAGAACTCCTTAGCCTCATATGAAATCGCTCAGCCAGTATGTGTGTAATGTCAGTGGTTGCTGAGATATTGTAAGTTGTTTACAAAATATTACAAATGTAATAGTTACTATGTTTACTTTGACTTATAAAATTCAGTTTAAGGCCTAAAGAATATGACCACTATAAAATAGTTTGTGCTGAAGAGTTTGCCATTTATGCTTCTTTCATAAGCTCTATGGTTCCAGAGATATGAACATCTGTTTGAAATGTGAGGACATAATTTGATTCTGTCAAAAGGCTTAGGCTCCGCCCATTGGAAGTTGCAGTGCAAACTTCCTGAGCTCCACTGGAGTGAATGAGTTAACTGACCTGTTCTATTGACCTGCACTAATTTCTGCCTGACTCACAAGAGACAGAGCTGTGGTCTCTTTTCAAGTTTTAATATGCAGTTAAAATCAGAATACAAGTAAAACACAAGGTAACTAAAACAAATCACAGTATTTAAAATAGAAAAAGGCAATGTTGTTGTGTCTTTCAGCTTTTCCTGGTTAGGGGTCACCACAGCGGAACTCCGGTCCGCTAATGATTGGCAGTAGATTTTTATGTGCCAAGTTGCCAGCCCTGATGCACAACCAAGTAATACAACAAATAAAAAGCAAACTAAACTTTCCCTCAAAGCAAAGTGTAGCAGAGTCTGGGTTCAGAAGATGACTGTGCTCATTTTTCAAGTATAAAATTGAGGTCCCAAGAAGGCTTTCTTTGAGGCCTGACATGAAGGATGACTTTTGAGGAATTGCTTAATGTGAAACCAAGAGGCCGAAGGAGGATTCAAGGGCAGACAAGCAGAGATTGCAGATAGGTGAGTGAAGAACATGCCAACCCAGCATGGTGCACATCACATAAATAAGACAGAGCCAGAGGAACCTCCACAGATGGGGGATCATAATGGCAAGAGAGGCACTAGACAAATCTTTCCCATTTGGACATATATGATTTCCTGGCAGTGGTTTTCCTGGCCTTCTGCAGAACGCTGTGTACGTCCTCAGAAAAGTGGCGCCAAAAGGAATTAAAACCCTATCACTGACAGTTTCATATGAAGAGTGAACAGTTGAGTAATGGATTAGAGAACCTGTGTTTTGTGTGAGAAGATCCATCCACTGAGGTAACTTGGTGTGATTGCCCCTGGTCAAGTGAAAAAGAGGGGAGAACCAATGTGGTATGGGCTAAAATGAAGTTACCAGCAATATTTTGGGAGAGACCTGCCTGATCTTGTGTAGAACTCCTGGCACCAGAGGAAGGGGAGAAGGGATACAGAAACATTCCCTTTCAAGGGAAAGGCAAGGTGTCAGTTTTCCAAATCAGAGGATTTGGAACTCTTGAACAGAATAGGTGAACTTTTCTGTTCAGAAAAAGGCAAAAATATCTGCCAGAAGAATACCCCACCAATGGTTTATGTCCAGAAACATGTCTCTCTGAAGCATCCATTTGTGAGCCTGGATTCTGGACCTGCTCAGTGAATTGTGTCACTAGATTGTGCTCTGAAGGAATGTAGACCACCTGAAGAGTCACTTGATACAGATAGCTAGATCTCATGCCTCATGCTAATCTTTAAAGAAGCTAGGACCTCATACCCCCTCTGCTTGTTCACATACCACATCATAATGGGGTTGTCTGTGAAAACTTTGAGGGGAGTTGAGTGAAAAGGGGAATAAAGAGCTTGCAGAAGCAGAGCTCTCACCTCTTTTATGTTGATATTATCTGACCTCTGATGAAGAGACCAGAAACTCTGGACATTTAGAGGGCCACAAGAAGCCCCCCCACCTTAAGTCTGAGGCATCCATGAACAGTTCCGGAGAAGGAACTGGATCCTGGAAGGGTAACCCCAGATTGTGAGAGAGTTCTTGAATGCACCACTGAAGCTCAAGTTTGAAACAATGAAGTAAAGTAACAGGGAACTCGAGAGGGTGGCAATGTTGATGCTACACTGATTTGAGATACCATTGTAGCTTCCTTGTATAAAGCCTTGCAAGAAGAAACAAAGGGATAGTGGAGGCCATAAAATCTAGAACAATTTCCTGACTGTGAGAGAGGACAGAGGAAGGACAGACTAGGAAAAGATTGTCAGAGACAAGAGCTTGGGAGCAGAAAGAGAAGCCAACATGGGACTATTATCAAGTCTGCACTCAAGAAAAATGTGACCGGGGAGGATGTCAGAACTGATGATATGAGATTTATGGTGAACACCAGACTTTGTAAAAAAACAAGTGGTAAAATGGAGATCCTGCAACAGACTGCTGCGAGAAGGAATCTGAATGAGCAGGTTATCCACACATGGGAAAATCTGTACCCCTTAAAGCCTGCAAAAAGCAATGAGAGGATTGAGGCACTTGGGCAGTAAAAAGGCCAAAGTGTGAAGCAGAGAACTGAAAATGAGAGAAAAAACAAAGAAAAAAAATCCTTAACAGAGGGTGAATGGAGATTTGATGGTATGCATTGCTGAGGTCTTGAGAAAACAAGACGACCTGGGGAAGAAGAGGAGGAAACAAGGTCTGAAGAGAAAGCAACCAGAAAGAAGGGATCTTGAAAAAGGCAGTGGATAGAGAAAGATACAGAATTTGTCTCCACATATCCTCCTTCCAAGGAACCAAAAACATTCTGGAGTAAACCCCCTTTCCCACTTGGATGGGTGGAACAGGCTGAATGGTGTCCTAATACAAAAGGAACTGCACACCCTCTGAGAAATTAAGAAGGTATTCTAGAGGAGGCTGTGGAATGCCTGAAGGGGAGGGGGGTCTAAAAGTTGAAATACCCCTAACAAATGATACCACCTAAGAGTCTGAGTTGATTTGATGCCAATTCAGAAGAAAAAGAGAAAATCTGAGAAACAAGGGGAGCTGGCCGAGGGGAAGAGGAGGCCAAATGTCAAATGTATACATGCTTGTCCTAAAAGGAAGGCTTCTGAGATGAAGGAATCTGAATAGATTTAGCAGGGAGAATATGCCCAGATTCTTTCTTACCTTTGGGAGGTGGGCATGTCTATCCATGAACAAAGTTGGACTTAGAAGGATAATTCCTCTGGAATTTGGGGATTGCAGAGATAAAAACATATACTTGCAAGGCCTTACCCTTATCTGGGTGGGACTTAAACAGATCAGCAGCAGCTGTCCCTAAAATATTTTTTGATATCTAGAGGGGCATCCAAAAGCTTAGCTTTAATATCATTTAACGTCTGAAGACATAGCCAAGAATAATGCCTTATCACAGAACCAAAAGCAGCATCCCTTCAAGATGCATTAGCTTCATCATAGTGAAGTGACAGGTGACCTAGGAAGTGGATCCAAGCTGGGAAAGACCTGGAGCCTTCCCATCAGAATCAGAAAAGCCAGTCACCATATTGGCTACCTGAGAAAGAAGAGCAAAACATACCTGGTCATGTAGGTTTGGTAATTAATAACCCTAAAGACATGGTGGCAGCAGTATATACTTTAACCAGCCTTTCCATAATTTGACTATCTGCATGTAAAAGAAGGAGCTTAGTAGAGGGCAAAGCTCAGAGGTCCTATCAGTAGAAAATAAAACTACTGAAAGATCAACAGAAGAGCACTTATACAAAATTACATTTCTTAGGAGCTGAGTGCTGAGAATCTGGAGATACACAGGCAGCAGAAAAAGGTGACCAAATGGGCTGACAAAACAGGAGGAACAACAAACAGCTTAGAAGACTCCATTTGTATGAGCTCATAATATCTATTTTCAATGTCACAGGCCTGAGAGCAATCCCATTTAAAGTACTCCATCATATGAGAAATAGTATCCCAAAAGGATAATTCTTCCAAAGGGGAGTCTGGGCTCAAAGAATCCTCTGAACCATACCTTAGAGAAGGAGTTTGAGAGGACTAAGAAAGGGATTCTCCCCAGAATCCAAGTCCTCATCTCAGGAAACTGATTCCCTAGGCTTCTTAACAGGAGTCAAGACCAGGGAGGAGCAAGGGCTGGCATCCCTTGAAGAGGATTCAAGCCCATCAAAGCAGTGAACAGACCCAGAGTAAAATCCTGCCATTTGTGTTGGGGATCTTTAGCAGCAGAGTAATATGTTTAGTTTTCTGCTTATCCTTGAACAGAACATCCACACTGAGGACTCTTGATGGTTCAGACTCTAGGCAGGAATCGATAATCATAGTAGGAATCTCTTCCTTTACTAAAATCTGAGGAATCTCCCTCAGTAATAATGAAAAGAACCTCCTCAACATTCAGAACAGACACTGGAAAAGCCTCAAAGGTTGTGCGAGAATTTGGATCCATGCTGGCCTCCAGGGTCATGGCAGAAGAATCCAAGGCAACACCAGATAGTCTTCAGGACTTTCTCTCACTTCTAGAAAGAAGTCTGGGGGAGGGAGTATAGCAACCAGATCAGGCCTAGTCTTTTTGGCCTTCTTTGCAGACAGTTGATCCTTAGGATGGGAGGATTTTGAAAAAGCATCTTGAGCCAGTAGTTTAAGTTGTTAATTCTCAAAGTATATGGATAAGGAAAATAAGTGACTACATAGCATCTTAGGGACAAACACTTGACAAATATAACACTGTGTATAGGAAGTGCTTAAGGAAAAAACACTGGTCATGACAGTCTTTAAGCAAATCTACCTCTCACCCTGACATTTTCCCTTCTTGGATGACATGAACACAAGTATACTACAAAATTGAAAAAGTTAGAGAAGAAACCCAATGGGGCACTAATCTGAAGACGGCTTGGTAACCAGCACAGCAGAACAGCATTTACACTGATGCTCAGACTGGTGACAAAGTTGTTCTGAATGTTTGAATCTGTATGTCAACCGTATGCTCTACAACTTATGTGGAGAGCATGTGTGTGACATATGGCACCTATAAGAGCTCAAGTCTTTGGTATAATGCCCAGATGTTGGGCTATCCTTAGCAAGAGATCCCTTCTGTAAAGAAAACCGCAGTGATATGGAAGGACATCTGCTCTTACTGTATTTAAATCTAATCTGGATGAATGGATGGGAAACCACAAATTCACTCCTTGTTTAGCACTCTTATCCCTTACAGATAGGGCTAACGTGTAAATATTCTGCCTGCCTTCCTATGGGTTATTCTAGTTAAATTACAAGGGCTAAACAATTAATGGCAATGCAGGGCTAGGTTTCTAAACATCTGCATGGATCAACTGCTGAGTAAGTACCCATGAATATATAGAACAATGAATTATCAGAGCAGATATCTGAGTGCATAACTCCCTCAGTGCTTGAATACTAAGAGACACAACAGATTTTAAACTGATAAATGGAAGCAAATATCCACATTGCTTGAAAAAAATATTTTACTTGGAAAAAAACATAAAAACAAGCATGCAAAATATATCACAGACTCCAGTAAGATCTGAAATCACTGTTTTTTTCTTGTATAACAAAAAGTACAAAGCATTTGTTATGAGATGTTTTATAAAGATAACAGTAGTATGTTTATACAGGATTGAAAGATCCCCTATAGCTAATATTTGTCTATAACATCTCATCAAGGAAAAATGAACAGGAGCTCATTATATAACAGACAAAACCAAGGCATTCCTAAAATATCAGAATAAACGTGCAGGTATCTTAAACAATGAAAGAGTTCTATTAAATGAACAACATCAAAAAACTAAGAAGCTTTAACACTGTTTTTTTATACTTGAAATTTCACCAAAATCCCCACTGGAAATGGCTAAAGTAGAAAAAGTTGCCACACTTTGAAAAGAGGAGAAAAAAGTTTTTTTTTTTTTTTTTCATGAGCATGGCTACATGACAAAGCCAGGAGGTGATAAACAAATAGGGATTTATTCAGTCCCCACTTTTTAGAACAGGAAAGATATAAATATTACAGTGACTCTGCAGTGGTGAAGCAATAAAAGTGGCTATATAAAGCAAAGATTCTTCCATATCCTTGGGCTTAAAAATAAAGTGTAATAAAAGTTACTATGGTACTCTTTGCCTGACAGTATCATCATTCTTGATAATGTGGACAAGAACATGACAGTCACACACTTTTTGACCATATTTTTGCAAAAATCTTACCTAGTGAATGGCTGGTATCATGGGCTAATGTCAGTTGAGCCAGTATGTGTCCAGCTGCCTCACTAGTGAATCCTCCTTTTATTTTCTTAATGCTGTTTTCATTAATACAGATTTTCTTTTAAAATGTAAGCAGATGACTTTTTTTTTTTTTTTACTTTATTTTTCCTAAATACTTATAAATTACAAGTTTCACAAACATTAGCAAGACATTCAAAACATATTTGGATTCTGGTAACTCTTAGTTTAGAAGTTGTAAACCAAAAACAAAACACACAATGTGAAGTTGTTCTATCTCGCCGTTTATTCTTACTGATGGGTTCGGAGCCGATCCTCGGCTTCGAGTCGGCCAACTACAAAAGCTCGAGGTCTAAAGCCAGCTCGAGGCCAGATCCCTATCCCATGATGCACTACGAACCTCCCTCAGATCTAGTTTGCCACTGCAACTGATCAGAGGCTTCAGCTTCACTCGGGCCATTATAATTGTTTTTTTTCTTGCTTCTTTTAGAGCAATATATATTAACCTGTTAATATATACTTTGTTGTTTATATTTTCTTTAGTTACAGAAATTCTCATCAGCCAGTAGGCTTAAATTTTATTTTGTAATATAGAGCAAGTTACTCTTGGGCCTGGTAGGCTATTTTCCTTTGAGTTTTTTCTATCTCGTAGGTTAGAAATCTGAATAATTCTCAGAGTTGCATTTAGTCAGTCGGTAGGCTTAAATTTTATTTTGTAACATAGAGCGAGTTGCTCTTGGGCTTTGTAGCCTATTTTCCTTTGAGTTTTACTATCCTGTAGGTTAAGTTAAAAACATATGAATAATTGTTTTCAGTCTACAGTTGTTATAAGACCATCTTTAATAGTTTAGAGTGTGTGTGTGTGTGTGTGTGTGTGTGTGTGTGTGTGTGTGTGTGTGTGTGTGTGTGTACAGTTAATTTAGCATTTTGCTCTATTGTTATTAATAGCTCAAATAACCATAAAATATCTAAGTATGTCAGTTCCAGAGAAAGAAAAGGCAAAATCTGGGTTTAAAAAGTACCCAAGATGCGGGCAGAAAATGTCAATTACAGATGGGCACACAGACTGCATTTATTGCCTAGGTGAAGTCCATCATCAAGAAAACTGTGCCATTTGCCACTCATTCAGTTCCAGGGTACTGATGGAGAGAAAAAGAAAACTGCTAGCTAGAGAATTACTTAAATTCTCTTTTCAAGAGGACTTGGAGAAACATTCAAAACCTTTAAGTTCCAAAGGAAGTTCACAGACACCTAAGTCTAAATCTAGCAAGTCGACTGCCTCGGCCCCAAGGTCCTCGGAACTGATGGCTACTTCGATTAGGAGCCAGTCCTCTGTATTGGAGCTGGTATCTACTACTTTAAAATCACCAATCCTTCAGTCGGTGGCATCCGCAACTCACTCTTCTCCGGCCTTTAGTAGGCTTTTTGATTTGGACGTGAATTGCGTCATGAAGAGGCTTCTTCAGGTGCCGGCCTTTGCTAAAATTTTATCAGCTCAGACACCTGGTGCTTCGGAGCCGATGCAACCCCTTCTATCTTCTACAATTACTCCTCAGATTCCCCTCAAGGTTTCAGAGCTGGAGTGCTTGGAGCTGATAGTTGTGAAGCCTATGGGACTGACACCTGCTGCAGGATCATTGACTCCCACTGCCTTGTTACCTTCGTTTTTGACTGGTTCTTGGAGCCAACGGTCTCCGGTCGAGTCCGGGGATAATAGTCAAACTGACTTGTCAGTTCTGACTTTACCTCTTGTGGCATTGGCTCAGGTGAGCTTGGTTCTGACCTCGGGCTTGGAGCTTCTGGGGTTGTCTTCGGAACCGGGGATTGCCTCGTGTCAGGACCAGGGAGCCTTCAACACCATGAGGTGGGTGTTGGTGCCGACAACCACATCATTGTTTGCAGCAGCTTCTCCCCCTTAAGTACCAGTCTCTGGCTCTTCTAAACACTCTCCACTTAAGCATAGAGTTCCTGAGCCTCAGGACACCCCATTGGGTGAACCCTGCTCTTCTGAAACCTCTCCAGAAGCTCCCACTGAAGAGGTACCCAGAAAGTGGACTTGCAAGAGGAAGCATCTTGACCAACTTAAAAAGGCTTTTTTGAAAAGAATAACAACAGGACTAGACCACAGGGGCATCAGGGTACGAGAAAGTGTGGAAGATACGGGTTCTGTAAATACATTTGTGAAAAAGTAAAAGTTACTTTGAATAATTATGGAAAGAATAGTGTGTGTTTCAGAAAGGGTAATAGAACCACTAAAGGTATAGTATATCTGGCTTTGTGTAAGGGTTGCCCTAGTTTTTATGTTGGAAAATCAGAAAGGGCACTTAATAAACGTATTTATGAACACACCTATAATATTAGAAAAAAGAATTTAAATTAAATGATCATATTTCCATTAAACCCTACTTGGTTGGAAGATCAGAGAAGTTGTGATGAATTTTTTAATAAGAGGGTTATTTTTCAGTAAAACTTACTGTATTTGTATTGTGTGACATTTTTTGGTTTTTGGCCATATATGTTATTTAAATTCCTTAGGTGTATTTAAATTCATGCTTATGAAGGGATTTTGTTATTGGATTATTTTGGACCTATTCTGTGACTATTTTAAAATGTAGATGTGAATTATGTATTTATAGCTTTAAAAAGTTTTGGTGCTCTTTTACACATAGGGGTATTTAAATAAGAGGGGTGTTGTGTTTTTCTTTGTACTTGAAAAAGCCCTGCATTTGAGTCAGGGTGAAAGCGCTTGTGGTGATTTTTTATTAAATGAATTGTTCTACAACCATTTTCCTGTTGCTGCCTGGACCGTATTTGTTGTTTTTTATTAGTATTTTATATACGGTTTACTCCACTTGTTGTGTTTCTTAAATCAGTAAAAAAGACAAAGTTCCAGATGGTCACGCTTCAGTCAATTTTTCCCTTTCTGGAGAAAGACCATTGGATGTGCTCGGTAGACCTCCAGGATGCGTACTACCATATCAAAGCGGACAGGCCATCCAGAGATCATCTACGCTTCTGACTGGAAGCCAGTCATTTCCATTTTCCGAGCTCTGCTTTTTGGTCTCACAACAGCCCCCAGAGTTTTCACCGAATGCATGGTAGTAGTGATGGCTCACCTTAGACTATCTGGATTCCAGATGTTTCCATATTTAGATGACTGGCTTCTCACTGACACCACCAGGCATCAACTTATTCAGACGAGAAACAGGACAATAAACCTTTGCCAGCAATTGGGGATTACAATAAACTCAGGAAAATCTAGCTTATTGCCATGACAACAGATCATTTTTATAGGAGCAGAACTAAACACGGTCACATTATCCGTACCTCCAGAAAGAATTCAAAATCTAAAGAATCAGATATTGGACATTCTTCTAATCATGAGAGTTTCAGTGTCAAAGATCCTCAAATTGCTAGGCACCATGGCTTCAGCCATAATTGCTGTTCCTCTGGGCAGGATGCACATGTGAATACTTCAGTGGCTTCTGTTCACCCAGTGGTCTTATCAAGAACTACCAATAACTCATCAGATATTAATAACAGACTCTTGCAAGAAGGATCTTCAGTGGTGGATAACTTCACACCATGTGACTTTAGGTCGACCATTTGTATTACCCCCCTCCTATAGCCATAGTGACCATGGATGCTTCCCTGGTAGGGTGGGGGGGGGGGCATTACCAGGGAAGAACAGCCCACAGTATGTGGAATCAACACAAGGCTCGCCTACATATCAATGTTCTGGAGATGAGAGTGGTTCTCCTAGTATTGCAGTTCTTCCAAGACTCTCTTCCCCTAGGAACAATTGCTGTACAATAGGACAATATGGTGATAGTCTGGTACATAAACAAAGAGGGGGGGACCAAGTCTTATCCCCTTTGCAGAGAGGCACTAAGAGTTTGGAAATGGGTGACTTCTACCCAGTGCTTTCTGATAGCAACGCATATCGCAGGGAAGTCCAACGTGATAGCAGACAGATTGAGCAGAGCAATACTCTTGCCGCATGAGTGGTCTCTGAAGCATCAAGTGGTGGAAAGGATCTTCTGCAGATGGGGCAGCCTTGTTGCAACCTCTTTGCAACTCCAGCCAACACCAAATGCAGCAACTACTTTGCCCTAATCCCCCCCTCTAGGGGAAACCCCAAGGGATGCACTTGTGCACGATTGGCCCCTGTTATGGAACTTTGATCTTAATAGCCCCATTCTGGCCTCGGCAGATTTGGTTCCCTTTCCTCCAGCCTCATCTACTGAAAGAGCCTTGGATCCTGGACCCAGTGCCGGATCTCCTGACCCACACCTCAGGAACTCTTCATCCCTCTCTACAGTCCCTCAAACTGACAGCTTGGGTGCTCCAATTCCAAACATAGCCAGGTTTCCTAATCTTTCAACAGAAGTTAAACACATTTTGACAGCCTCTCATAAGCTGTCCACACAAATAATGTACAGTAGCAAGTGGTGGAGATTCACTCTTTGGGCATCTCAAAATGAAATAGATCCTTATTTGGCTCCTGCTTCTGCCATCCTAAATTTCCTTACTAAACTTTTCAATGAAGGTGCTGCTGCAGCTATAAATTAGGGTAGAGTTGGCAGCTATTCACTATTTTCATTTGGGTTTAGACTCTTCAAATATTAATGTCTCATTGAGTATTCAAAGCCTTTTTAAAAGGCACTTTCCATCTCAGACCACCCGTCAAAATGCCCTCCATGCCCTGGAATTTGAACCTTGTTTTTCCCACATTATTTTATCCCCTTTTGAATGAGATTCATCTTGTGACCTTAAATACCTTTCATGGAAAACATTATATCTAGTGGCAATAACCTCTGCTCAGAGGATTTCTGAGTTACAAGCCTTGATTATCAATCTCCCTTATCTAATTTTTCATCAAGAGTTTCTTTGAGAACAAATCATTCCTTTTTTACCCAAAGTTTGCGCAGAAGCTAATCTCAATCAAACTATTGAATTACCCATTTTTCCCCAATCAGACAAACAAACTGGAATACATGCTTCACAAACTTGATGTGCATAGACAACTAAGATTTTATTTGGACAGAACCAAGCAATTCAGGAAAAATGAACAGTTGTTTGTTTCCTTCTCAGAAGCAAAGAAAGGTGATCCAGTGTCTAAAGTCACATTGTCCAGATGGTGATCTGACTGTATTGCTTTCACGTACACTTCTACAAATAATTCTTTACCACAAAGAATAAAGGCTCATTCCACCAGATCTGTAGCCACTTCTTCAGCTTTTTTGGCCAAAATACCTTTAGACTCTATATGTGCACCTGCCACATGGTCTAGACCTCATACCTTCATCAACCATTATAAAGTGGATAAGGCCTCCAGGGACAGGGCCTCCTTTGGTTCTGCAGTTCTGAGGAACATTCTCCCTTGAACCACCTAAGAAAGATGATGCTTGGGAAGCTACCCATCAGTAAGAATAAATGGCGAGATAGAACAACTTCACATAAAGAAGTTACCATAACGTTCCATGTGAGTTGTTCATCTCGCCTTTATTTACATCCCGCTCACCAACCCCCTTCCAGTTTACTAGGGGTCCAAGAAGTTTGAATTGGAACCTTTTCTCTGATTGAGTGGCATAATAACGGCTTTAGCCTTTCGCTAGCAGCAAACAAGATCTGAGGGAGGTTCGTAGTTCATCATGGGATAGGGATCTGGCCTCGAGCTGGCTTTAGACCTTGAGCTTTTGATAGTTGGCTGACTCAGAGCCGAAGATCGGCTCCGAACCCATCAGTAAGAATAAAGGCGAGATGAACAACTCACATGGAATGTTATGGTAAGTACATAACTTCTTTTTTTAGCTCGCAAGTCAGTGGGGCATTTAATTCTTGAACATTTAGAAGATAGTTACTATTTAAGGAAAGAATAATATAATCTTTGTATTTCTCTTTCTTTTTATGTTTTCAATATCTGAATCACTTTTGTCTTTGGCCTGTCTTTCTTGTGTCATATATCTGTTATACAGAATTGTGTGCATCTGTTGCAACATTCAATATTTTTCATTTGCTGTCATTGTTTATTTCAGATCAAAAGCACTTGCCACTGCAGTGTTTTCTGTAGTTTCCCAACATATCATGCTTTTCCCATTTCTTTATTATTTTTCTGGGGAATGCTGAAGTGTAATTAGCGGTGTTCTCAATTCCACTTATGTATACATAAATTTGAATAATATGGCATTAGTCTCATTTCATGTGTTCCTTGGCATATATGTTATTAAAAAAATGGTTCATGGGCTCTGCTGTTAATGCAAACTCTTTTTCCAGCAACCTAAAAGAAAACATAGAAATTTTCATAGCTCATATTATAGAATGTTCTTTTTATGTTTAAGAGTATCTTTTCTCTACATTAGTTGGTGATCTGCAGGCATATACTGGTATAGGATTGCAAAAAGCTTAACCTCTGACTACTGACTTGGCATTACCCTTTAAGCATGTTTCAACTATTTGGGTTGACAAATAACATAACAGGATATGAGGTCAAGTTTTATTTTACCTACTCTGATAATTTCCTGGGTATGCTCAATAAAAATGCTCACATTTTTCTCACCAGTTCCATCAGAAATGTTGTTACTGATTTCCTTAATAAGATTTCACTATAATGTGGTATGCTTTTTTATAGGTTCATAGGATGATACTGGGCTATTAGCCCAGAGGCCCTTATAAGCCTAGCCAGGAATTTTGCTTATGTTCCCATAAAGTCAGCACCTGTTTTCCCTGTCCAGCAGGGACACAGGTGGGATCCCAGGGGTGTATTTTCTGTATTTTCTTGCATTACTATGTGGTGCTGCAGTGGTATAGATTGCAATTCCTTAACCTTATTTGGTTCTAGTTCATTCCTTTACTTGCAAATGTAAAACCATAAACTCAAAAATGTATTTTTCACCATCACATTCCTTGTATAATACTATAAATTATGATGTATTTGTAACCTTTTATAACATTTGAAATATTCTGTATAACCTGATGCATTATATGTTCTGCTGTTGACAGTGTCATGGAACTTAACATTTTGTAATTTCTTAGACCTGCATGTGTGAAAGAAGCCATATTCCAGTTGAAGGTAATCTCTCTTAATATGCAGATTGCTGACTACACCATAATACCGTTGGTTCAGTCATGATCTGATCATCAGGGGAATCAAGTATCCTTCCTTCTAAGTAACCTGATTTGTCACGTGTATCAGTACTGATTCTTACTTGATTATTACTTTAACTTTTCAGGCTTTGGAGGGGTAGGTACGGGAAAAAACATCAGAGTTGAAAAATACATATTTTTATGATTTTCATTTTATAACTACTTCATTTCCCATTTAAGCTTTTGTCTCAAATTAAAGATAATCCTCTTATGTTGTTAATTTGTTAGCTTCGCTTTACGGTGCCGTTGATCAGTTAGTAATACTCAGTTAATGAGATGTTTAGCATTCTATTTGGTTCAGTAATTAATTCAGCTTTAGCAATGACTTTTATTCACTGAAGTAGCTTTCCTGTGGGGTAGTCAACACCGATGAACTTTTCCAGGTAGTACATAGTGTTTTGCAACGGTTATTCTTTCATTATTTTGGGCTTGAGTTCTAAAACAACCTGAACTGTAAGAATATATTCCTCAGGTACTTTTCTGCAATTCTGTCTGTGGCATGAAATAAATGACTATATTGTTGTTTTTTATATATATATATATATATATATATATATATATATATATATATATATATATATATATATATATATATATATATATATATATATATATATATATATATATAGATTCCATACAGAACGCCGACAGCTCACAATGCTGACACCCATATGGCCAACGCCATATGGTCGACGTTCAGAATATCGACAATGGAGAAACGCTATTTCCCAATAGTGCAGAATGGAAAAATTTTCATTCTTGCACTGTAGTGCGATCTCGGAGTTGATATATTAAAGGTACGAGGGGTGTGGGGGGCGGAGCTCCCAAATCTGAGGGGTGTACCGCTAGCACAAAAAAGGAAATTTTATTTTCCTTTTTGTGAAGTTCTGGCACTGTTGATATTGTGAGTGCCAACCATATGGTGTCGGCCATATGGGTGATGGTGTTTTGGGAAACAGTATTCTGTAGGTGATCTATATATATATATATATATATATATATATATATAAATCATCATTTACATTATACATACATGCATGGTTTGTGTTTCATTCATCATTTCCCCTTTATACATGACTGAGATGTCTGAACACATTTTTTAAAAAATGTACTTCTGCATGTTGACATCACTCATATACTTTTGTGTTTCAGGCAATCTTGTCCTTCTATTCTGGGCTCTTCATATATTTTGGCAAAAATGATTTAGATTTTTACAAGATATATGTTTATCTTTCTGGGCAATGTTCCTTCTTTGGGAATGAACCTTCACAGTATCTGTATACAGAGTTATACATTTTCTGAAATGTATTCTTTACTTGTCTAGCAGTTGAAGTATTTACTTCAACTGGATATGTGTTTTTATTGTCTGAACTCAGGCTTCACCTGCTTTATTGAGTTTTTTTACCACTTCACATCTCAAATGAGCTGGCATAGTCATATATATTTTCATATTATAAAGCTGAATCAGACAGTACCCTTCTTACAAATTTTGTAAAAACTACCACTTTGAATATGTCATATTTTAATTTCTAAGCCAATGTGTAAATGCTGAGTTTTTGCAAGGTTTACATTTTCTTGTATAACACATCAGTGACTTCATACTCAGCTCGTATGAATGTATTAACTTTAGTATTGTCAAAATTTGCATTTTATTTAACTGTTGTTGTTGTTTTTCTTTCGGCTTTTCCTGGTTAGGGGTAGCAACAGCAGAACTCCGGTCCGCTAATGATTGGCAGTCGATTTTTATGGTGCTGAGGTGCCAGCCCGACACCCAACCTTCAACTAAGGCACGCCCATTCACACATGTCTTTCGAACACCACTCGACTGCGGGGAGGACATGAAGACTCCACATATTTTATTTTTCCAGATATCAGTAAAACTGTCACTGTTATCTGACAGTCTTTTAAATTTGGTACATTTCATCACAATCATATATAATAATAATACTTTCTATGTGCATCACTTATGACATTAAAACTCATATATTTTACATTAGCAACCGTGACAACTGACATTGCTGCAAATTTCTCAATTGTGCTCTTTCCTGAGACTGTTCTGCATTATATTATGCAGTTAACTCTTACTATTTCATAAAATATAACTCCTTTTGCCTTTTTAAATACTCTGTGATAATGCAGTACTTAAGCCATTTAATTTCTTATCCATTGCCTTCACAACACACTGAACTTTTAGCTTCAAAATTAAAACAAAAAAATGACAGACCACAAAACCTATACATACCAAACTAAACTAGAATTGCTGACTTAGTTTCTTGCTGTCATGCTTGCATAAAAATGCATCATTCCATTACAGAATGTAGACCAATGAGCAGTCACAAACCTGACATGACAGATAAAAATGGGCACACATAGCAGAGTACTCACACAAGTTCATTGAGTATGGTCTCTAGAATTAATTAAATCAAGTCACTGGTTTTAATAATTTAAAAGGTAAACCTACCTTTTCAGAATGTAGCACCAATCTCACACACACACACCTTCTATACTGACAAGTTCCAATGTTCCCATTCTAGTCCATGCAACAAGTCCGAAGTGAAGCTAATGTGGTGCAGGGACCATCCTTCAGGCTGAAGCCTCCACCAAAAAAAGTTCATTTCTTGATCTAAATCTCCTAATTTAAGGAGCAAGCCAAACAGATCTATTCACATTTATTTTTCATGCAGTATGCTCCTTCTAAGGAGCAGTTTACTACAGTTTCTGCCACACATGAACTTCCTAAAGGACTTCAGAACTCCTTTTTAATTTTAACATGTAGCAAACAAGCAGTTTGTTATACTTTAAAAATAAAGATTTGTTTAATTTAATATCAGACATGGAGCTGCTTCAGTTCAGATTGCAGACAAATGTAAGGCATGGAAAACCTGATCTCCACCACTAAAATGTTGCTCCCAGGGTGGCTGTGCCTTTGGGTCTACCTTAAAATGTAAACTTACTGGAACATTGACTTTCAAATCATCGAGACAACAACACAGGAACCTCAGAATGTCGAACTCCAGGAACATCACAATTTCACTCTGGGAAACTAACCAATCGACCACCAATGACTACAATATGAATGGAAGCAAACTAAACCCACCAATGTGGGGACTGCACCCCCCCCCCAACTAAATATAACAGTTCTGTTGTTATGTGGTTCCTCCCAGAAAAAAAAAAGACTTTTAATGCAAAACACAATCTACTTCGCTTCTGCCTCAATCTTAGATCAAAAAACATGTGCCCTTTCTGATCGCATGAAGCTAAAACACATTTACGTAATATCCGTACAAGAGTAGATTGTATATTAGAAGGCACACTCCAAACCACATCATGCTAACTAAATGCATCTAGCTTCATTGCTAATTCTTGATATTAGAACAGACACTCGTACCATGTTCACTGTCATTTTCCAAGTGTTACAATAGTCTGTCACATGTTTATAAATTATAGGTTCATAGGAGATTACTAGGCTAGTGGATTAAAAACCCTTACAAACTTAATCGATATAACATAATATATGACCCTAAGGGCAAGAGGATGGCATGGGTTTGTGCCTCTGCCTTGAGTATCTTACAGATTGCCCCTGCCCATAAGGGACAAGGGCACTGCCCCAGGTGTGAGTGTGTGATTCCCCATCCACTGATCCAAACTGCATTTGAAGAGAACCAGGGAAGGGCTCTGCTTAACATGAATAGGAAACCTATTCCAAAGAAGGGGCAATTACTGAGACACATATCTGTCTCTCCAACATGTTTTGGTTGAGCTGCTGGCCAAGTTTAGATCCCTAAATCAGGTGACTTTCATGCTGTTTGACTTATAGATGTGTAGCAGCTCCATCAGGACTAGATTCCTGAGTGCCTTGTAGGTCAGGCATAGGTCTCCTATTAAAAATTGTCAGGAGAAAAAGTAAAGGTAGTCTATTTGCATAGAACATAGTGTTTACACCCTATATTTTTTTTTTTTTTTTTTTTTGTGAGGAACCTCTGAGGTCACTCCAGCTGCAGTAAGTGCCTAGTCAAGTACATGCCAAATGGCACATTGGACTGGACTATTGTTCTAATGAGAGCTATGTACAGCGGGACTATAATTTCCTTGGATCTGGATGCCATACTTTTACTTATAATTTCTGCCACATAGAAGGACTTCCTTATCACTGTGGACACATGGTGGTCAAAATTCAGAGTACTCTCAATTTGTGTACTGTAAAGTATAAAGGGTTAAAAGTATGTGTTCAAGAAGGAATTGAGTATGTGACAGCTTGAATGTAGTGGGAAAAGTACTGAGTGCAAAGTCTTTAGTACGGAGTACAAAGTCTGTTGAAAAGTGGTAAATATGTACTTATATGGAAGTGTATCCGATTTTCTCTTTCTGCCTAGCAATAAGTGCCTTCTGTGTGTCTGAGTGCAACGGGGAACTACTTGATTGGTAGATGAAGCTTTCCCTGTTATTATTAGTCTAAATATTTAGTGTGATGTCAGCAGTACTGAATGCATATAAGCTACTGAATTCCTTTGTTCTGGGTGACTCCCTGCTGATTCCTGAGTCTCCCACACGTGTGTCAATAAATGATACTACGAAAGAGAAGATTCTTCATCTGCTTATTGAAATGTTGCTTATTACTATTAATAATGATGTTTTAAATGTAATGTAAAAATTGCTGCATGTGACGCGGATCTGAACCCAGCTGGACACGTATGGATGGCTAACGCTTCATACAGCGGGCCCACGGACAGATTTCTGTTGTCTGGAGCCTTAGCCTTTGTAGGTGTCTCTTGAAATTATCTTTTTACACTTCATCTCTCTTTCATGGCACTTTTACATTAAGGTAAGTCGCATGTTTTAACATTTCTGAATAAGTGTGGGTTAAAGCGAAAATGTTTCTGGCGACATACGTATGAGAGTGGGCTTGCCAAAATTCCTTTTGGCATATTATTTTTACATATCTATTAGTCTGGAACTAATATTGAAGATATGGGAGTGAGTGCGGGCAAACAAATAGAGCCACAAAGAGGTACCCTAGCTGGATATATGCATTTTAAGGTATCACGTGGCAGCTGTTTGTATTTAAATCATTGGGTCACCCTCAACAAAAATGATGGCAAGCTGTGCTTTCTGCTTCAAGGAAGTTTTGATAAAAATATTCTAGCTAACTTACAAAAAAGGTTAAAAGAAAAAGGAAAAAAGTCCCGGGCGGATGTTGGGTAGCTTTTAATGAGAGGCAGTCTGAAGCCAAAGACAGGGAGAAAGACTCAGTAGTCACAAGCCTTAAATATAGTCAGGATAAGCTAAAAGGGCAGCTTAAAGCATTAAACCAAGCTGCTAATAAAATGAACTATGTTAATAGAGAACCACTTAAACAACCGCCATTTACTGAGTTCTACCCAGTTGCCGAGTTAAGTCAATTAAATCTAGCAGAATCATCAGAGGATGATTATGTCTTCACCCCCTCCATCGGCCTCACCAGCCTATGATCATCCTCTCCCTAACCAAATCGACCAGCAGCCCCTACCCCAGCAGCGAAGGGGAGTCCATGTGGAACAGGCACCTCCTCAACAGGAGGCTCCAGATTCCACCTCAGAAAAAGCTGCAGCTTCCCCAGAGATGGCAGGACATGGTCATCAACACGCCTCTTTATTAACTTCTCCTGCTGATGATCCTCCCAACGACTCTGTTGAAATTAAAAAAGATAAACATAAGGGGGAGCGGGCTGGGGCAACATTCCAAGAAAGACCAGCTGATGGAACAAGGAAGAAAATAGGAGGTGGAGGGGTGGCACATCAAATGTACATACGCTTCCCCTCCAGACCTGAAAAACAATGGAAAAAAAATTTTAAAAATTCCCAGGCCATTTTCCAATCATTATAGATGGAGAAGAGGGATATTTCAGACTGGACCAGTTCAATCCTGACCAGAGAGTGATTCTTCTACTACTTCTGAGAAAGAAAGACAAAAATTGTTTCCCCTAAGGGAGGTGCCTAATCCCACCCATGGCAGGGATGACCAAGCACCCGCTACCATCACCCTCGCAAGGGCATTGTCTGCTGTTGACTTCCAGGCTATAGTCAAGTCCCTCCCTCCTATTCATTCAAATCCTGCAAAATTGCAACGAGTTTTGGCAGAACATAGCCTCCAAAACCCCACCATAGAGGAAGTCCAAGCTGTTTTGCAGTACGCAGTTCCATCCAATTTATTAAAAAGAATATGGGACCATGCTAATGTGCCTGATCGTATACCCAAGCATGGAACTACCGGTAATGATGGGTTTGAACCAGTGAGACAGCGGCTCTTAGACACTATTACTGTAATATGTCCCGCCCTCCCCAATTGGTCAAAAATTAAAGCTATACAACAGAGGGAAGAGGAATTGGTAGATTCCTACCTGAACTGGTCAACAGATGCCTTTGAGGCATATTCTGGATACCCCGAGCACACAGAAGCCCCTGCAGCCAGTGGCTTGTCAGCCACCTTTGTCAATGGTCCTTTACCACCTATACGGGACAAATTAAAGGAAGTATGCCTTAACTAGCCAAGCTTATGCCTCCATGAATTGGCTATTCAAGTCCAGTACCTATCTGATCGTAAGACTAAGCAACAAAAGGACTTCCAGAACAAACCTGTAAAAGCTCAAATACAAATGTTTACCTCATTTTGACAAAGTGGAAGAGTCAGACGTGGGTGAGGGGAAAGACAGGGACCAAAGCATGGTGGACGAGGGGGCCCTTTACCAAAATCACAATCCATTTAAATCAGCCCCAAAGATACTCCCAGCAAATGCAGGGAGGGAGTCAGGAATGCTTTAATTGTGGGCAATCGGGGCATTGGCAGGAAAATTGCCAATATTTGGCCCTACAATCTCCACCTCCGCAAACACATTTTCAAAGCTCTAACCTCTTCCGAAACCAGGATGTAGCCACCCAGCAGTGGAATTCCTCTTGGACCCTTCCTTCTTGGCAAGATGATCAGGCTCAATTATGTTTCCCTGAGTAGAAAAGAACACAGCAATTGTTTCCTCTTATTTCAGTTAATCAACAAGGTCCGTTCCTGACAATGACTGTTAAAAACACTAAGATTCCTTTTCTGATAGATACTGGTGCTACTAAATCTATGCTTACGCAGACAGTAGCACAACCTTTTGCACGGTCAGGCCATACTACACAGGGTGTCGGAGTCTCAGGAGTACCACTGGCATACCCGGAGATGCAACCATTACCAGTCACTTTGGGGGCCTTTAAAAGAACAACATGCCTTTTTGGTTGGCTCATCAGCCCCTCAATCTTCTTGGCCGAGATTTACTCTGCAAACTTGGATGCATTATTTATTGCACTGAGCAAGGAGAATTTCTGGAAATTCCCCCAACCAGCCAGGATGATGCAATGGCAATCCTGTCTGACTGCTCTCTACTTCAGGTGCTTACCATTTCTGACCCACCTGCACCTACATCAATGCTTGACAGCTTACCCACATCACTCTGGATAGCTCATGATAATGTCGTAGAATTTGTAGTACATGCATCCTTGGTACAGATTACTTTAAAACCTGGAGTTGCCCTACCTAAAGTACCGCAATACCACTTATCTGCACAGGCTGAAGCCGGAATAGCCATGTTAATTCAGGCTCTGGCACTCCAGGGCATTATCGTTCATACTGTGAGATCTTGTAACACCCCAATACTACCAGTTAAGAAACCAGGCAAGAATACCTATAGATTTGTACAAGATCTTAGGGGTATCAACAAGGCAGGTTTACCGGCCTTCCCTATAGTACCAAATCCTGCAACTATCTTAAGCTGTATTCCCCAGTCTGCATCTTACTTTTCTGTAATAGATATTTTATCTGCCTTTTTCTCCATCCCTATACATCCAGATAGTCAATACCTTTTTGCATTCACCTACAAGGGACAGCAGTACACCAGGATGAGATTACCTCAAGATTATGTGGAGTCATCTACTTTGTTTTCTAGACAAATGAAACATCAATTAAGTAACCTCACTCTTCCCTCCAACACTGCTCTGGTGTAATATGTACATGACATCCTAATAGCTTCTGATACCTTACAGGCATGCCTAAGGGATACTTTGCATGTTCTACAATTCTTAGCACAGCAAAGCTTCAAGGTGAACAAGTCCAAACTGCAGTTCTGCCTCCCGGAAGTTACATATCTAGGCCATCTTATATAACGAGAGACTCGGAAGGTCCTTCCCAGCAGAATTACTGCCATTCAAAATGCCCCACAGCCTGTCACCCAAAGGCAGCTAACAGGTTTCTTAGGCCTTGCTGGGTATTGTAGACAGTGGGTCCCTGATTTTTCCGAGATTTCACGACCTCTCTTACAGCTACTAAAAAAAGATACTGTTGAGCCATTCCCATGGCCTTTTCATCTGTTAAGGCAGCACTCGTAAATCCTCCAGCCCTGGGATTGCCAGGTTATTCCAAACCATGTATCCTCTTTTGCTGTGAGAGAAATAAGGCAGCATTAGGACTGTTAGCACAGCAGCACACTGGCAGCTATCGACCTATTGCTTACTATAGCTCTCAGCTGGATGTAGTTGCATCAGGACTACCGCCCTGCCTTACAGCTGTAGCTGCTGCAGCAACCCTGGTAGACTTAGCTGCACCTTTAACCTTAGGACACAATACTTGCCTAGCCATCCCACATGCAGTCCATGCCCTTCTACTAAAAACAAAAAGCAGTATCTATCTCCATCCCGACTCACTAAGTATGAACTTGTGCTGCTCAACAATCCTGCCCTTCAAATTGTCAGGTGCCCGCTACTAAATCCTTCTTCTTTAATACCGACAATGGATGAGGGTGAACCACATGATTGCTTAGTCATAGTTAACTCTTCTTTTCCTCCTAGATTAGATTGTTCAGATACGCCTTTGCAAAACCCAGATCTGGTATTTTTTGTTGATGGTTCCTGCCTCCGAGATCACCAAGGCCACCTCAACGCAGCATGGGCCATCTGTATCGTTAACAATGTATTATTTACTGGTATTTTACCAACAGGATCCTCTGCTCAAGTTGCAGAATTAACAGCTCTTTCTGAAGCCTGCAAGCTAGCTAAAGACAAAACTGTTGCCATTTACACTGACTCTCTATATGCACATGGTATTGTTCATGACTTCAGAACTTTATGGAAGGAGAGAGCATTCTTAACCACCTCCGGTACTGTGATTAAAAATGCATTTTATGTGAATGAACTCTTAAATAATCTTTTTTTGCCTGCACAAGTTGCTGTTGTTAAATGTGTGGCATACCAGTCTAACTCCTCTATTGAAAGCAAAGAAAATGCTCTTGCAGACTGGGCCGCTAAACAGGCTGCTCTTACACCTTCGGCTCAGGGACAATGTCAGCAGCTATTAGTATTTCAACAGGTGCTACATGCAGCATTATTTTCAGATCAGTGTTTATTACAACTACAAAACATGGCAACAGACTCGGAGGTTGTCCACTGGATATGTGCTTGATGCAAACAAAATTCTAATTCAGTTTGGAAACATCCAGATGGCCACCCCATGGCACCAAAGGCCTTTTAACATCAACTTATAAGAGCTTATCATTTACCTGCCCACATAGGCCATAATTCACTACTCATAATCATACAACATGATTGGTATGCTCCAGGTCTCTCCGAGTCTGTGCAGCATTTTCTAAATACCTGTGCAGTATGTTTGCAGTTTAATATTTCAAAAAGCACACAAGCCCCAACCCAACTGTTACCAAAACCAGAGGGACCTCTTTGTGCCCTGCAGTGGGATTTTATTGAACTGCCTCTCTCTGCTAAATTTAAATATGCTCTCACTGTTATTGATGTTTTTTTCTGGTTGGACTGAGGCTTATCCATGTGCCAAAAATGATGATGTCTCAGTTGCCAAAAAGCTATGTTCTGAATTTATCCCAAGATTCAGGATCCCATGTCATATTTACTCTGACAGAGGCACACATTTCACGTCTCAACTCACACAAGCAGTTTGCAAAATGCTAGGCATTACTCTCAAATTTCATTTCCCATATAGGCCCCAGGCCTCCGGAATAGTTAAAAGGGCAAATCAGACCATTAAGGTCTACCTATCCAAACTGGTAGCGGAAACTGGTTTGACTTGGGTACAAGCACTACCTCTGGTCTTATTCTCCATGAGAACTCAAGTTCACCCTGGTAAAAACCTGTCTCCACATAAAATTGTTATGGGCCACCCTATGTGAACACCCCGACCCCTCCTCCCCCTTTTACTGATTTCCAGTTGGATAATGCTGACTTATTGCTATATTGCAAATTTCTCGTTTCTGTTTTACAGCACCACCACAGCCAGGTAGTTCAAGCACAAAGCTCTCCTAAACCTTCAAACCACATCATTTTACAACCAGGAGATTGGGTCTACATAAAATTATTTTCCAGAAAGACCTCTTTATAGCTCAGGTGGAAGGGTCCCTATCTTGTATTACTGACCACCTCCTCTGCAGTTTGACTACAAGACTAGCCCATCTGGATCCATACATCCCATGTCAAAAAAGTAGAACCAACAGACACACAACAGCCTCTGCCTTTTTCTACCCCTCAAGATATTAAAGCAGTGGCTTCCAAAACTAAATGTAAGACTGTTCAACCTTTTCCTGTTGATGACTGATCAACAACTACATCTTCTCCCTAGTGTACCATCCTTACCACAAATTAAGCTTCATCTTTTTGGCACTTCTCAGCCAGTCCACATCATTATGACTCAACAACCACTTCCCCAAAAGCATTGCATGACCATCCTTGCTGTCCTGACTGTTGTACTCCTCCTTCTGGTATGGCCATTTTTCTTCTCTGCACAAGCTTCAAAGACTTTTATGTACTCTAAATGAGTGACGTGGCATCCTCCTTTCAACAGTTATCAGGCCATTCATTATGCTTATGCATTCATACTCTATCTTTTTGACTGCTGGACCTGTGCTGCTATTCTCACAGCCCACAATGGGCTGCCATTAACAGCTTATCCCCTGATAACTACTCCACCATTCTTTTTAATGTTTCTGGGGGGTTATGCAAAAAGATGAACTCAAACAAAACTGTATCTCTGACGTTAGCATATAGACAACAGGGCATTGTATGTCTAAAACAAAAAGGACTAAGGAAAGTTGGGTTAAGTAATTGCAACATGACAATCCAGAGAGTGTGTGCCATCACAAATTACACAGCTTTACAGTCAATAAATGTAACGGCATGAGATAAGTCTATCTCCTATTCAGTATGGTGGGCCATAGCATCTGCACCATTTCGAAACTACTCTGATTGGCAAACCTGCAATCCAGCGGGGACAGTAAATGGACCAAAGGGGATATGGATTGTTGAAAATAGCACTACATTTACAAATCATTCACAACTTAAGTTAGATTTGTATGATGTATTCTCTCAAGTAGTACTCAATAACAATGCCACTGTGAACATTTCTATTATGCTTCTGGAGGAAGGATTGTATTTTGTTTGTGGCATTATAAGTGGCTGCCTGGAAATTGGTCTGGTAGTTGTTTTCCAGGCTATCTTATCCCAGCGATTCAACATACTACTGTACTACTTCAAGGAAAAATCTGTAATACCCGAGAAATCAAAAAACCCAGAAACCCAGTAGGGCAAATTGATGCATTTTGGACTTATCACCATGATCTAGCCCATCTTAGTACTAAAGGACTGGCCCACATGGACTTGGGAGACCATGTCATAGCTGGAGCTGGTATTATACCAGCTTATGGTGCTGCAAAATCGATCTGGGAGCTGAGAAAACTGTCCAAGCTTCTCAAAATTTTGAGCAATGCAACTTTTCCAGCTTTAGAACTAATGACTGATGAACTAACTGCTATGAGAGCAGTTGTCCTCCAAAACTGCATGGCTCTTGACTTTGTACTTGCGGCTAAAGGAGGTATGTGTGCTTTAATCCAAGAGGAGTGTTGTATGTTTATTCCTGACAACCAGCACGAGATTGAGAGTCACCTTGAATTAATCCAAAAAGTGTCTGAACTTTTGGAAGTTGAAAAAACTGACAACTCAACATGGGCATAGCTAACCAACCTGTTTCAGGTTGGGGTGGTGGACTATTGAAGCTATTTTTACTAATTGCAGTATTAGCCATTATTGCTTTTCTTATTTTGTTTTTAATCAAAGGATTAATTCTCAAGCTTATGTCTTCCCAATTAAAAACAAAAATGCCTAATTTTTATGTACCAGCCACAAACAATGATAACAGTAAAGGTAGGGAGACAAAATTGTTCAATGATGAGGAATGTTCTGATGTCATAGTAATGATAAACTCTGAAAAATGTATGATAGATTAAATGGTGATGCTTATTCAGCATCAAATGGGGAACTGTAAAGTATAAAGGGTTAAAAGTATGTGTTCAAGAAGGAATTGAGTATGTGACAGCTTGGATGTAGTGGGAAAAGTACTGAATGCAAAGTCTTTAGTACGGAGTGCAAAGCCTGTTGAAAAGTGGTAAATATGTACCTTTTATGATAGTGTATCTAATTTTCTCTTTCTACCTAGCAATAAGTGTCTTCTGTGTGTCTGAGTGCAACGGGGAACTACCTGATTGGTAAATGAAGCTTTCCCTGCTTTTATTGGTCTAAATATTTAGTGTGATGACAGCAGTATTGAATGCATATAAGCTACTGAATTCCTTTGTTCTGGGAGACTCCCTGTTGATTCCTGAGTCTCCCACACGTGTGTCAATAAAAGATACTATGAAAGAGAGAAGATTCTCTGTCTGCTTATTGAAATGTTGCTTATTACTATTAATTAATAATAATGTTTTAAATGTAATGTAACAGTACCTAGATCATTCAACTCTGAATTTACTCTTAGGGGTGTGCTATTGATATTGCAATTGCAGGGGTATTTGACTTCCCAAAGGGTATGATACTGCATTTTTTGCATTATGTTTTAGGGTATTGTTCTGGCACCAATCATTTGTCTGATCTAGACCCACCTGAAGGATATTTACATCATTGGGCAAATTCAGTGATTGCCCCCAGCCTGCAGTCATCAGAAATCTTTGTCATCCAGAAGACTTCCACATTAGTCTTGACTTCAGAAAAGTATATTCTGAACAGAAGCCGTCCTAGCACTGAGCCCTGTGGCACACCACTAGTAACTGGCCTCTTGCTGGATTTGGATTCATCCACTTTAATAACATGTCCTGTCCATGAGCCAGTTGGATATCCATTTGGCCATATTATACTCATTAAATCCTTAAAGGCGATAGCAATATTGCAAAGAGAGATAACCAACAAGAGAATACCACTAACCATATCTGTACAGAAATAAAAAGATGCAGTCCTGAGATATTTCCAGTGACATAGACTGCATATACCAAAAAATAATGTAATGCAGATCAAATAAATGATCTTTTTGAGATGAATGAAATACAATGATATAATGAAGTAAGCTTCCTCTGTGAATAAATTGATAGGCAATCATTCACAATTGCATTGATTCATCATGGCTGATTAAGACCACTTCCCCTACATCCTACACGCAAAGTACAAAATAAACTTTTTTTGTAGGGGATCAAGCCCTGCCTGTACTTCCTCATAGTGGCAAGCTCCCCCCATGTTATTAATACTTATATATACTTACTCTACACAAAATTGGGAAAAAGGCAAAGTGCTTAAAAAATTATGCAGCTGTACACACAATCATGAATCCTACCCTGCCTAAGATCCTGAATTAAAGATGGATAAGTCAAGATGCAGCCAAACAATTAGAACCCAATGAACTAATAATTGATCTCTTATGAAGAAAAGAAATTAAACAGCTATATGAGGAATGGGTTGTGAGTGATATGAATACATTCTTATGAAAACAGATTCTCCAAATTGCAATTCATCATAGCTTCTCCTTACTCTTTAAGCAATACAGAGGTATATTTCATTAACAGATTCAAAAATAAAACAAAACAAAAACAAACAAGGTGCACTATTACAAGTAGTGAACAAAATCTATCGTTCCACAAGTAAATGCTGTCACTCCGTGAAGAGTAGATTAAATAAGTATAACAAAAAGCACGAGTGCAGCAAAAGTATACATATATATATATATATATATATATATATATATATATATATATATATACGTTTAAATATAGATGAGCAGTTACTAATTGGTTAATTGGATCTATTATATAAAGAGCGACTTTTGTGTTCACTAGAAGTATCTGAAGAAGCATTTATTGTGAAAGCGCTCATCCGTTTGTGCACACTAACTGGAAATTAAACTACGTTGTTATAGACCTTACTTTTGCTGCACTCGTGCTTTTTGTTATAACTATTACAAGTAGATAAGAAACATATATTCAAGACACACTGGTAAAATACTTCTATTACCTCTGTGACCAAACTTCTCAAATAGATCAATAAATATTTCATTTGAATACTGCAACAGGTTTACAACACTATCAGCACAAATTGAAGGGAAGGACTGCAGAGAATTTATAAGATAATGTCTCAGCACATAGACTGTACCTTCTATTGAAGACATTATAACAGAAAGAGCACATAGGGTAAATGTTCCTAATATAAGAATGAGAAACCATCCAAGACCTACACTGATTAAAATGTTGATGTACCAGCTAAAGGAGAAAATGTTCTATTTTATGGAAGAAACAGGCAATCATAAAGGTTAACTACACAACAGTCTATGTGGACAATGACTTTTCATTGTAAACATGATCTAACAGAAATGCATTTCTTCCTTCCATAAGACTCTGCAGTGAAATGAAACTTTATATTGTATCCTACATTACTTTGAGCCTTTTATCACTTGGACTAAAGGTTTACACAAACCCTCAACAGGCATGCTACTGTGACAATGGCCACAACCATAGGATACCTTCTCCTAGTTGTAGACACCTTCACAACAAATGTTGCAGTGGAAGTGCAAGCACTATGGGAGTGGGATCTTGGTTGTTCATGGCCATTTTGGCTATCACATGTGGATGTAGCAGTGAACTGGCTCCAATGATGTCTCCTTAACCCTGGCAGGTGAACCAGAAAAAAAAATGGCATGTTCCAGTGTGTGACTGAGTCTATCCAAGCAATCACTCATATGGGCATGCACTCCCATAGGTAATATCACATACCCTACATCACCCTCATAATCTTTCTCATGGCTGTGGTGGTACTAGCTTGTGGCTCCATTATAGCATTACACATGCTCTGAGTTGCGGTGACTGACACACCAACCTCCATGATCCCAATTATCCACCTCCATGTGTGGACCTCTCTGCCCATTGGAACTAGGGACAGATTCTGACATTTGTCTAATGAGGGGCCAGCACACTTTCCAGGTTTGATAGTGTTGGTATTACACTGTCATCCCTGTGAGATGTGGATAGCCTGGGTATTCACAGCCATAGAGGCTGTATCTTGGTTCTGTGCTGCAGATGCAGTGGTCAAATTCCCTGTGTCCAATGCACATTGTGTACTCTTTGACTGTACATTCTCATCCACACAACAATTATCAGAAGCTGAAGATTCTCCAACATCAGGCAGGAACAATTCTACAGTGGTAGTGTTAAATAATCACCTGTGAATATACCAAAGCACAAAATATCCAAAGGAAATGTGTGGACCAGCACCAGAACTATCAATGCAAGTTTTATAAATATCAAGTAGTATTTTAACTGCAGATTTTGTGCATATGGCTCTGGATAGTGAACCCCCTGATATACCTGTATACTATAAATCAGACAGTGATTTTTGATAGTGGCTATAAGGTGCAGAGTAATTAGAGGTATTCTTAGACAGAAAGAGGTCTACATCTCTGGAGCATCTGCAGATGATTATATCTGTGACAGGTCCAGCTCTGCCCCAACATCCAGACCTACACTGTGGCTCTCTAGTGAGGTGCTGCTACCACTAAGAGAGGCAAGAAACTCCCATATCTCCATCTCTGTGAGATGTGGTACACTTGATGGCCCCCTACCCATTACCCTACCTTCCCATGCCAGAAGTTGAACTATGTGTTGGTTAGTACATATGATGTCACTATGCCTGTGGTGCGTATCATAACTACAGTACCTGTCTCATGAATGTCTGCTGTGGCATGATCCCAGATTTAGATCCAGAAGGCCTGGTCAGCTGCATGCAGGCCAAAGAGCTGCCTTCCAAGGAGATGGAGGGCCTGTAGCACCTTTTTCTCTGCATCAGAGAACTTTGGCTTACAGGTGGATATTTCAGCAGAAATTTCAGAGTCAGCAGTGTGCTTCTGCTTTCCCTGTTAAGACATTGTTGTGTAGGGATGACAAAATAATTGAATTAGCAGCCTTTGTCTTGAGTAGCCCTGCCAGATCCCTACACTACCATACCCTCCCTCAGGCATATAAATTTAGTGAGCAAATGCTCCTGAAAAACATTACCCATACCATTTTAAGTATCCAAGGTAACATGATGTTTTTTTTTTTTACTTAAAAATATGTTTGCAACTGACATATGTATAATACGTACAACAGATGCAAATGTGAGCTGATTGTTGTGTCACACATTATGCTTAATAATCCTTCAGCCTAATAGCCACTGCAACCTTGAAATCTCCCTCTCATTATATAACTGCACAGCACCCTTAATAACCAACCAATATTTCATTATTTCTACAAGTTCAATAGCAGTGAACAGCAAAGAAAAGAAAGGCTTGAAAAAGGTACCACTTACCTTGTAAAATCAGAGCTGGTGCAATTCTTCTGATGTTCAACTTTCTCACCTTCCAAATCTGGGTGTTCTACAGTTTCTTTCTAAGTGAGAGGATGCTCTCTGCTTGCCTTCATGCGTATATCATGCAGATTCCTCAGTTGTGTGCAATTTTTATGCTAATTAGAACTTAAATCATTATTGTGTTTGAATCATTCAATCTGCACTAAGAGCGCACAAGCTAACCATCATGGTCAAGTTTCCTCGATGTTGTGCAGAGACGTGGCTCACCATGGGCAATACTGCACATGTGAGGTCCAGGTCATGCCCCCACAAGGGGTTCTGTAATTCCAAATATAACTATCTGTAAATGGAGTGAGCGTAGTGCTTGATTTTGTAACAGCATACACAGAGATATATGGCTGCCATGTTTCACACTTCTTAAACTGCCATTGTTGACCATATGATCCTGTACTTACATTATCTGAACCTGCCATGCATCATGCAAATGAGATGTGCATTCATGCCCATCATTGCATGGCAGATGGGACATGTGAAACCTGCTCTGACAGCCAATTTTTATCAATTTTTTACCGAGATTCAAGATGAAATGTCATGGCTGAAGAAGGAGAGGGTAGTGCTCCTTTTATGGTGCAGAGATAGTTTGTGGATAAGTCAAAAGTATTTCTCCATAAGTATTATATCTGGAGGCTCTTGTGGGAGGGATATCAAGAGCCTCAGTGTATAGGACTGAAGCTGGGAGTAGTTTTGCCCAGATTGTCACCCATGCTACTGGTATTCCATGCATGAGAGAACAATGCCATCACCATTATACTATTAGGTTTGGCATAGTAATTAAGGTCATCACCTCATAGGTACAAGATACAGGTTTTGATTCTTACTATGGGTTATATTGGCTAGGCTTTAAATGGCTGTTCAGGGTAGTTAGACTAGTATTCACCTATGACATATTATAGTGACCTCTTACATTGATGGGAGGATAAAGTTAGAAAGGGATCAACAACTAGATACGGTGAATAGAAGTTATCTCAGCTACATGTATAACCTGGAAATTTGTGCCATCCACAAATATTATACATCACTCCCTTTCTCTCCACAGCCCCTGTAGACATTAAAGAGAATAGGTAACTTCAGAGGAGTAGATAAGAGAGCACTGAATTCACTTGCTTCAGAATCTACAGCTCTTAGTTTTAACATTAGTTTAACATTTTCAAAGATTATACTATTCACAAATCGCTGCCACTTTTGTCATAACTGGCATAGGTTAAAGGAAGTAGTATGACTGTTGAATGTTGTTTATTTATGCAGGCATCCTGTTATATACTTGGACAAGTAGGCCAAAATGCTAAGGCTGTGCTTCACATTGTGAGGATGCCTGGGGGTTAAATCCTCTCATATGGATTATCACGATGTTTACTTGAGGAACAGGCCAAATGGAAAATGACCTCGATTGACTCAACTATTCAAGCATCTGTATCTCTACCATCTGGTTTATGGCCCATTAGTGATGGTACTAAGTGTGGCAAGCAATCTCCTACTC
The DNA here is from genome assembly GCF_019279795.1 of Protopterus annectens. NCBI lineage: Eukaryota > Metazoa > Chordata > Ceratodontiformes > Protopteridae > Protopterus > Protopterus annectens. Next base: position 334,183,215 of record NC_056748.1, on the reverse strand, counting down.
ATTCAGAGCTGGCAGAAACTACCATTGCAGACACCCCATCCTAATATTCCTCTTCTTTTTGTGTCAATGCCCACCTCTGTTGGCTGTTCAAGCTTCCCTTCAACATTTGTCTGTCTAATGTCTCCTATTCATTTGTTTCCCCCTCCCTCATGCCTGTCTTCTCCTGCTACCCAACCTAACTCTATTACCTTCCTATTATGTTCCTTACTTTCAAAACTTACCTTATCTTTATGTATGAAAGTGGGCAGCTGTCCAGCAAGAAAATAATTACTCTACCTGCCCCACCTCCATACTCTTCATTCCTTATTTTCTCATCTTCTGTTCTACCATCTGCTTGCTCTCCCTTTTCATCTTTTTCCTATACTCAAATTTCCACCCTTTAATCTAATCAAAAAATAGAGCAAAACAACTCACACATGCTCACATATGGCTTCCAAATCACTTATATTTTGCAATCATGGTTTGTGTGGTGGGTTTTGATGTGCATTGTCAAAGCCATGTACAACTTTCAGGTGCTAGCACTGCTCCTCTTAAACCAAACAGCTAGGCTTCCATGTTCCGTAGGGTAAACTGCTAAGTACAACCACTATCATGCACTATGTGTATTGCCCTCAGCCATCACTGGTCACAAACATGAGCTGAGCGCCACTGCACAGCAGGTGGCACTCGCACCATAGGGTACAGCTATAAGGATTTGAGAAGTGCCAACTATGCCTGTGGGTGAAAGATAAGACTGCAAAGGCAGTACCCTGAGGAGTCGTCATTGACTCAATTATTCTAACTTTCTGGAAGTGATTAATAACCAACTGCTGTGCATTTCCCTGACACATTTTTGTTTCACTGCTTCTGCAGCTAAGCCCCTAAATGAACTGCTTTGAGCACTGCAAATGTGGAAGGTTGTGGTTCAAGTTCCCTCAGGGTTGTATACTTTTTGTCTGTTTAAATGCTTTCATTCTGCAAGTGTGTAACAACCAAGTGCTGTGTGTTTCCCTGACATCTTTTGCCTCACTGCTTCTGCAACTCAGCCTGCAATGAAGTGCTTTGCACACTACAAATGTGGTGAGTTGTGGGTTCCTGTTCACAGGGGTTGTGTATAGACCAGTCATTGTGACAGCAGAGTGCTTCTTTCATTTGCATTATAGTACATGAAAAGTGATCTGACACTGCTGATATTGTAGCTGCATTTGGTTGACATATTGGTAGTTGTGTCTTCTCATCCCATTATGTGTTGCTTTATGTTTATATCCGTGTATCCAATGTTTTATGTTTTTAATCTAGTTAAAATTTATTTTTGGGTATCTAATGTTTTATGTTTTTAATCTACAGTTAGTTGATGTTTATATCTGTGTATCTAATGCCCCTTCTCCATGATTATGTCACCACCCCCCATTGCAGTCTTGTGTATGTTTTATGTTTGCATGGCTGAACATACTACCTACTGTATCCTCTTGCGAATTGCAAAATCCTGCCCCCTTTTTGACCCATGTTAGCACTTGTTTTGGGTGTAGAGCAGTCGGAAATTTTTATTTAGGTGTTTTTGCAACATTTTGACCATTCGGCATTATGGGATTTGCTGACTGGTGTCACTCATATGCAGTGTTGAACAATGCACGCTTGACATTATGACAGTAAATCTATACACACACACACACACACACACACACACACATATATATATATATATATATATATATATATATATACACACACATACACAGATATAGATATATAGCTATATATGTATCATTGGGTATATAACATGACATCAGTACACAAGTCTCATAGGCGTGTAGGGCTGCTATATACCCTCTTTTCACTTGCTGCAACTGTGCGACAATTTCATGTTCACAGGTTTATAGGTGTGTACTAGGCTAATGGCCCTGGAGCCTTTACAAGCCTAGCCCATAGAAGTGCCCTGGCATCATGCCGTGTAATTCAAGCAAAGATCGCCTCCAAGTAGGCGATATGAAACAGAGAATAGCTGGAGTTTTTTGAGTTTGTCATTGTAGGACATGTGTTTAATGCCTAGGATCCTCTTCATGAGGTACTTATGTGGTCTCTGCAGCTGTTGCAGGTGTCTAGTGCGGTACATGCCAAATGGGGCATTATACTCAATGATTCGTCTAATGAGGGAAGAGTGGAGAGAGATGATGACCTCTTTCTTCCTGGATGCAAAACCCTTGGTAATGAGATGTGCCACATAGAAGGACTTTCTGACCACAGTGGCAAGGTTCATAGGTTCATACTAGACTATCTGCCCTAGGGCATTTATAAGCCTAGCCAGAATGTGTTTGGCTTTCGCCACCCATTTTAAATTTATTTTGCTATGCCCTTTTTCGAGGTTAGTATACTGTGCCTCTGTCTAACAGTGACACAGAAGTGATACCCAGGGTAAACCTACGATCTCCCATCCACTCATCAAGATTCTTCTTGAAGAGAGTCAATGAGGGATTCTGCCTAACCTGGACTGGGATTTTATTCCAGAGTGAAGGGAGCCTCTGGGTTATGAATCTGTCCCTCTAGCATGTCCTATTTATTTCAGTGCTGAGGTTAATAAATTGCCTCTGCAAGGCTCGAACCCAGGACCCTGCACTCCCTACACAAAGTGATTTGCCACTAAGCCATAACAGATGGGGGTGAAGGAGAGTTTACTGTCAACCTGCATCCCCAGATCTCTTATAACGCCTTCAGTGTTCAGTGGGCTCCCATCGATGCAGTAATTAGTGGGAAGACTTGGTCAGCCAGAGTCCCTTTGTGTTGGCCTGGACTTCTGAGAAGTTGATGCCAAGCAGGAGTGGACTCAGGACTGATCCCTGTGGGACTCCAGTCGTGACCGGTTGGCAGTCTGACTTGGAGTCTACTACTTTCACACTGTGTGTTCTATCTATGAGCCAATTTGCAACCCACCTAGTGATATAGGGGTTGATGCCTAGTTTGGTGAGTTTATCAATAATTCCTGAGTGAGGAATGGTATCAAAGGCCTTGGATAGATCGAGGTAGGCTGTATGCATTGCCTTACCTTCATGCACAACCCTGGTGAGTGACTCAAAGAAGTCAACCAGGTTGAGGAGGCATGATCTCCCTTTTACAAAGCCAAATTGCATGTGGTCTAGAGTTTGGAGATTTCCTATGTTGAGAACCCTTGGGACTCATGCTTGATGGACAAGCACAACTTCTGCATGTAATTCCTTTTGGCCACACCTGTCTCTTGTGTGCTCTTTTCACAGGTCCATTTTTTTCCACAGGTTCATGAGTTTCTCATCACAGACACTTTCCTTACCATATTCATTGTTAATGAGCATCGGGGTTCATTGTGCATGCACAGTAAATAAAGCAGGGGTTGCCGTGATTACATATGCAATGTTTTTGAATCCCAGAGATGGCTTTATCCTCTATAACTATGATACATCATAGTACCACTCTCTCTTTAACCTGAAAGTGAAATCATTTTCAGTCATGAATTAATCATCCTTTACAGACATTACCAATGGAAATGCAGTACAATAAACTGCATACGTATGAAAACACCAGGACACTGGCTTCAATACCTCAAGTAAATCTTCACAGGATGCAATAAGACATACCAGGAATACAAAAACATATGTAATAATTCACAGTACTGAAGAAAATAAGATATGAAAAACCAAAACAGGTACCACTTAGCTTTCTAGTATTACTCAGATTGTAAACACATATTGTTTAAACAGATTATAGAAACTACTTACATTTCTTGGCAAATCTTTATTTATATATTTACATATCTGTTTCCATACCTACTTATTTAACTCATTCCCTCCAATGGGGCTGTAGAAGTTTGCACTGTAACTCCCAGTGGGCAGAGACTAATCTTTTTGAAGGAATCAGTGTCCTCACATTTCAAACAAGTGTTCACATCCTGGTACCACAGAGGTTATTTAATAAGTGTAAATGACAAATTCTTCAGCACAGACTATTTTTCTAGTGATAACATTCTTTAGGTTTCAGTCTTAGACCAGATTTTGTTAGTTGCAGTAAATATAGTAACTATTAAGTTTGTAATATTTTGTAAACAATATCTCAGAAACCACTCAAGTTATACAGGTAAGGTCAGCAGCATTTTGTTCATCCCGCTGAGATCTTTCATACGAGACAAAACAATTCTTTCTGTGCTAGTTGGTCACTGAGATATTTAGAGAAACATGAAATTTAGCACAATATAAATAAAGATATTTAGAAAGACATGAAGTTTAGCACAATATAAATAAATATTATATTAACATTTAATATCGATTTACCCTACAGTAGACAAGAGGTCAGATATCAACACAGCTTTCTTTCCATTGTGTAAGCTTTAAGATGAAATATTGTATTGCTTTTTATGTAGCATGGTTTTGAAATTATTAATGCAAATATGAACAAGCAATATTTGATGTCTAGAGGCATCAGTAGGATATAACTTCAGAAACACCTAGAGGTGTCCCCTGGCTGTAATGAGTTAATAAAACAATGAACTGGTTAGTGGATTGTTTCAGCAATCACCTGGGCCATAGGCAAAACAAAACAGTTAAAAATAAATGTAGATACTAGCAAACTTCATACACAACTAGGAAACACAAGCAAATAAGCAGTACAATATAATAAAACTGCAACATCAGCAGAGGCATTGGCAAATAAGATAATGACTAATACATCGGCATATATTACAAACAACAAATGACGAACATGGATGGCTTGTAAAACAGTTACAATGACATTTGAAAACATAAGCAATAGTGAAAGGTTGGAAAGTAGAAACTCGGTATCAATGATCACACAAAACAAAGTCACAAAGGTTTATAAAACTATAAGCCTAGAAGAATACAAACTCTGAAAGTAGAAAGTGAACCTGTAAAATTAGGCAGTATAATAAGAGAAAATCTATTTTCTGCTTTACACCAAGGATAAGTATTCATAGGGAATCGCAGACCTTAAGTGTAGGAACAAATCCAATCCAGTGACCCGGAAGAAGTTGAATGAATATTTACACTACCCACTATCTTTACAACCGCTGAAATGTGGACCTGAGACAAAATCATTCAGTTTTGCCTTAAATATGGTCAGATGTATTTCATCCATAATGCTTGCAAAAGTACAGTTCTCTGTGGTGGAGAATTTTTGCTAAATACTACTCAGACTGAAAATACACCATCCAAAACACTGGGTCACTTTATCATTAGTCCATAATGGTTAATATGCTGGGATGCTATGACTAATGTAATGGTAAGTGCCAAATGTGCTTTAAGTACAAACGTTTAAGAGCAGTAGTATGACCCTTGCTATTATTGTGAGTCACCCATGCCTTCTGCAGAGAAGACAGTGGTGTTTCTGATTATCGGCAAGAGAAATAAAGCAGTGCTATGTGATGTATTGAGAACGACTGTGCATATTCAGTACTAGGAGTGAAGGCATTCACTCTAAATGTTTTCCGAGCTTCAGCAGCAAGAAAGTTTGCAAGTCTACAACTAACCCTGTTTTGAGTCTCTACTTTGGTACAACCCATTCTGCATTATATCTGCAGCCAAGATTGTCATGAATCCAGACCATCAGATACTTGAAGGTGAAGACCTGATTAATAAGAAAGGCATATGGAGCTTTTATGCATAAAGAATCAGTCTTTGTCAGACATTTGAAGGTGGGTGTTTTTATCAAACAGAGCTCAATGAATTTAAATTGGCCAGATCCTTAAACTTCTTTCAGAGATTTGCCTCTGCTAATTTGTATCACTGATGTAGAAACTAATATTGAGAACCAGCAGAGTCCTAGTTACATTGTAAACAGGAAGAAGGGTAAGGGTCCCAAGATGGAACGCGAGAAGCTCCTGACCTAAGAATGTCAAACAGCATAGTTTGCCTCCCCAAACAAGACTCTAATAAGAACATTAGATAACATTTCCTCCATTCAAAGTTGTCTACACTGAGGCCAAAACTCAAAGTTGGATAAAAGAAAAAGTTTGCCATTTTGGAAACCCTTTAACAATGATAAAATGCAATGGGTTAGAAAACCTTTTTTCCATGTTCATATAGTTGGTGTCTTTTATTTAGTATATAGTCACAAGGGTACTGAATCACTTCATAAAGCTGTGCTGTAAATCAGAGAGAAGGCCAGATCTGAAGATGAATTCAACTTAATATGAAAGATTTGCTTATTTATTTTAGATTAGTTAACCGAGTGAGCAGACAGTTCACAAAACTCTTTTCAGCCATGACCCAGTCCAAGGGTCACCAACTGGGGCATAGTTAACATTCAAATGGGAAGGTGAATATAAACCATAAATTTCATCTTATAATATACAGAGTAATATGCAATTTACAGTATGTAAAATCTATTGTATGATACAGTCATTAAAGTCACTGAAGATTGCATATAGTTTGAACTTACACTTTATAATTATTTTTGTACAGACTGAGGAAATATTTTCAGTTAAAGTCTGAAGACAAAGTATAAACTTTAGAGGAGTGTATGATATTAAATCCATCCATCCATACAAACACAACCCCTTTTTCCCATTTTTGTACATGGGGTGGGATGTCACATCAGCAATGACCATAATCTCAAGACAGTTTTCACACTGCCACATGGCTAACCTGTAACTGTAGCAAGCTGCTTGCTACAGTTACTAACACACTTAGTATTGCCATTCATTAAAGTAGTCAGAACATCAGTACTCACTGCACCATTTGTGCACCCTCCAAAACTGATGGTCCACCCAAGCAAATAATCTTCAGGCACTTAATGAGGAATCAAAAGAATGTTGGTCCAGGCTAATATCCCAGTTTAATTAACTTGTTCTTTAAACTCTGATACTAGCCTAAACCAGTATTCTTTTGTTCCTTTGGATGTTTTGGTAGGTTGCTTTTTGGATATTTTGTTAGTCCCTACATAAAGAAGGAGACGAATGTCATATCCTGAAATCTGATAAAGAAGGGCACCTTTTCCTATTATGTGACAAAAAACGTCTGTCGCTTCTAGGACTTTTAACCTAAAACTGCAAAATCCAGGTGGGATCTTGCAACTGTGATACAATTCTGTTTCTGCAAAAATATTTCTTCAGCCATTCAGTACCCTGTCATGTCATGTATTAATTTGCAAAATACCCAACAATGGCCTTCCTTTAATCCCACCTTACTTTACCTTTAATATCTAATGAGGCATTGTCCAAACACACTGAAACTACAGGTATTGCTCAGTTAAGTGAAAATCTTTGTGAAAGAACGAAATAAATGACTGGACCTGGGAAGTCTGCAGCAGTTGCTGCCAAGAATCAAGGCTCTATGGCTGTTTTTAACCCCTTGGTGGAGATTTCTCATGATGATGAGGAGGAGAATTTAAGCCCATTACATCAGAGAAAACCTTTAGGCATTGCTAAATTAACAATCCAAGAGACCTCAAATTTAATTTTTTATCAATAATCAAGTATCTCTGAAACTGAAGATATAAACCCCAGGCAAACCACATGTCAGAGTACCTACCACGCAGCCAAGCAAAAAATTTGGAATTGACAAAGTAATATAGTCAAGGAAGAACAGTACTAGTTCTATAAAAAAAAAAAAAAAACAAATAAAGGTACAGTGTTGGACTGAGTAACAGGACTATGTATTCCATCCATGTGAATCTCACTAGTTGATTTTTCTTCTCACATTTGGAATGTCAAGCCTAGCAATTTTAATTTCCTGTCATACCAGCAAGGTTGTTACATTTTTTTTTTGGTTCATATTCAAAGTGGTGTAGACACATTTCTTGAAGTGTACCCCTCCTATTCTAGCAAATAAATAAAGTTCTAGAGATAATCTCACTTTATTGACTTGTATATAGTTGCCTTTTCGCACATTTTCTTAACACTGTGTCAATTATGTGCTGTTCTTATATCATTAAATAGTTTTATATATTCAAGTTTAATTTTTTTTCTAGAATGTATCTATAATCCTATGCTTCATGCAATTACATTAAGTGTTAGAGGTTTTTCATCACCCTGAAAAAGGAAGATAATAAGGTCATAGTCATTTAAACAAAAACGTAATATATTTCTGGCCAAGAATGGAACATTTTACATATTTTTTTTGGGGGGGGGATTAGGAATTCCTGTAAAGTTTAAATGTGGATTCTAAAGGAGGCACAGTAATGGGGGGGGGGTGAAAGCATCCTTAGGTTGGAGGCTGCTAAACTATCTTTCCAATAACAAAGGTAGATGGACTCTGGTTTTATCTCTTCCATAGACTAGGATCTATTTATGGACCAAGCAAAGCCAATGCCTCCTTTTTTACTGAGACTTTTAGTAAGATCTCATTCCTTGTTGGTGATACTGATGAAATTATACTTTCAAGACATTTTAACAGATCCGTGACTTCTGTATCAAATAGAAGCGATCCAAGAAGTGAGAAGCACATAAGAGCTCAAAACATCATCACTGAAGCATGCAGGGACCAGGGACTAGTAGGTATTTGGAGTGTTTTTAGTCTTTCATACACAACATTCTTTTACACTTCCCTCCTAGGGACATCAGGTAGAAGGATTAATTACATGTTAGTTTCAGCAGGATTGTCTATGTCACTGAGGTCAACATGCTTCTTGCTCCTTCTATAGACCATAACCTTAAATATATTTCCATAGCAATCCCATCAACTAACAAAAAATTGGAGAAAAGATCTCCTGATCCTTCAAAACAGCCATATTATTGGGAAAGTCCAGGCATTCTTCACCAAATATCTTTCATCCACTATGTCATCCAGTATGTCATCCAGTATGTCAGTTCAAACATGGTGGGAATCTTTAAAACTTAAGCTGAAGAGTATATGCCCCTGGGCCAGGGTTACATATTTACAAGGGTCTACTTTAGATCGATGAAAAGTCAAGATGTTGAACACTCACATGAGCATACATGCAGGAACTCGGTTTATTTTTTGGATCGCAGTACAATGAGGATCAGAGTATTTGCCCTTTCCTCCCTGTAGTGCGATCTCGGAGTTGGAATATATATTTAGTGGGGGGGGGGCACAGCCCCCCACAATAGCAATTTCAAATTTCTGCATTTACGCTCACGTGAGCATTTGACATTTTGATTTTTTGTCTATATAATATAGACCCATTCACTGAGGGATAATATGTTTGCGCTACAACAATGGGTAACTGTCCTACAGGACACGGGAAAGACTAATTCTTTTAGTAATAGGTTCATCGGTAGGTACTAGGCTATTGGCCCTCTGGCCTATATGTGTCTAGCCAAAAAGGTACCCTGGCTTTTGCCACCCAAGAAAATTATTTTCCTGTGCCCCTGTTGAGCAGAGCCACAGAGGTGAGCCCTGGGGTGAATTTCCTATTTCCCATACAATCATCAAGATTTTTCTTGAAGAGTGCTAATGAGGAGATGTGTTTGATATAGATAGGTAGTTTGTTCCAGAGTATGGGGAAGTCTCTGGGACAGGAATCTATTCCTCCAGCATGTTCTGTTTATTGTGGTGACAAGGTTTAGGTCCCTAAAACATGTAGCTCGGAGGGATTGGGATTTCTTTAAGTGGAGCATGTCCAACAGCTCTGGGTTTGACATAGCTTTGTATGTTAGGCAGAGATCGCCTCTGAGTAGGCAATATGCAACAGAGTAAAGCTGGAGTTTTTTGAGACGGTCTGCGTAGGGCATCTGTTTGAGGGTGGTAATCCTCTTTGTGAGGTATTTCTGCGGTCTTTCTAGTTGTTGTAGATGTCTTGTGAGGCACATACCAAAAGGGGAGTTGTACTCTATAATGGGTCTAATGAGTAACAAGTAGAGGGGAACAATGACCTCATTTTTCCTGGATGAGAAACCTTTTGTGATGAGGTGTGCCACATAGAAGGATCTCCTGACTACTGTGGTGATGTGATTATCAAAGGAGAGACTACTGTCCATCTGTGTTCCAAGGTCTCTTATGGCACTTTCAGTAAGTAGACTACCACCTATGTGGTAGCTCATGGGTACAGAGTTTTTACCAAAGGGGATGACAATGCACTTTTTGGCACTGAGCTTGAGGACATGGCTTTGTCACCAGGCAGCTGTCTCAGTGAGCACCTTTTCTAGGATGTCCACATCATTAGAAGTTTCGATTATGGCTCTTAGTTTGCAGTCATCTGCGAACTTCGTTAGCCAAAGACCTTCTGTGTTAGCCTGTACTTCAGAAAAGTAGATACCAAACAGGAGAGGACCCAGGACTGAACCCTGTGGTACTCTACTTGTCACTGGTCTGAAGTCGGATTTGGAGTCTGCTACTTTTACAGTGTGGATTTTGTCAGTGAGCCAGTTGGCAATCCACCTTGTGACATAGGGATTTATACCTTGTTTAGTGAGTTTATCTATAATTCCAGAGTGAGGGATGATGTCAAAAGACTTGGCGAGATCTAGATAGGCTGTGTGAACCACCTTATCCTCGTCTACAGCTTTGGTGACTACTTCAAAGAAGTCTATCAGGTTTAGGAGACATGATCTGCCTTTTACAAACCCGAACTGGGTGGGGTCCAGAGTTTGGAGATTACCAATGTCTTTGTTTATAAGTTCCAGGATGATATGTTCCATGGCCTTGCAGACCACGCTCATTAGGCTAATGGGGTAGTAGTTCCCGGGGTCTGTGGTGGCTTCCCCTTTGTGGAGTGGGATAACCGTCACTGTGCACCATTCAGTAGGCACACAGCCTGAGGTGAGGCTATGACTGAACATGGTGTTTAGGTGGGGTGCCAGTTCATTCTGTAATTCATGTAGAATGCAGGCTGGGATGTTGTCAGGTCCCATGGATGCTGTGTTCTTGACTTTGGAGCATGTGGTTTTTACTTGTGCAGCCATGATTACAGGAACTTTGCATTCTTCCATATAGAGATGGGCCCTTTAGGGGGTGAGAGGGGGTTAGAGTTAGTACTGAACCTATCTGCCAGGGTGCTGGCAATATCGGTTGGTTCTGTATATTTAGTGCCATTGTGCTGTAACTCAGAGCAGATTTGAGTGTTGCCATTGAGACTCTTGACATAGCTATAGAATGCTTTGTGGTTGTCTTTAGAATCAGTGGCGATTTTGTTTTTGTAACTAGCTTTGGAGGATTTTATGAGGGATCTCAGCTTTTTACTTAGGCTAACCAGGGAGTTCCTCCAGTCAGGGGATTTTACTCTTTTTTGCAACAGTTTCTTTCTTCTGTTGTTAGCATCTTTGTTCTGTTAGGGATAGCATGATCCATGCACTCATGTAAGTGCTTATAAAGTGCATTTGTGTAGGATTCAGCAAACTGTACCTCTATTGGCTGTCTGCATGGGTGTCGTGAAGTTTGCCACTTCTGTCTTAAGAAGCGTGAAGTTGGTTTTGGAGAAATTTTTTACGGTTGTTTCCCTAATGGGGGGGGTGGGGGCGGAATGTGGATGTCTAGGGTGATTAGCTTGTGGTCAGATCTGACCAATGAGGAATTGACCTCTGGTGCGGAACACCCATGTTGGTAATGACCAGGTCTAGGATATTGCTGCCCCTGGTGGGGGTGTGGATAAGTTGATCCAAGGCATTGGAATTTATGAATTCCAGAAAACATTGAGCAAAAGAGTTGGTACAGAAGTAGTTTTCCCAGTTAATGGTGGGGTAGTTGAAATCGCCCATTATTAGGGTGTTGGGTTCTACCCTAATATTTTCCAGTGTATCAAGAAATGAGGACTGGGAATCCTGGGGCATGGTGGGGGATCTGTAGCAAGTTACAATTTGGATTGCGGTCTTGCCCAAAGTTAGTTGCACTTGGATAATCTCAGATGCATTATGCTGAGCAACTAGCCTGGAGGTGTGGATATCTTTAATGAATATGGACATGCTTCCGCCTTTAGAGTTTTGGTCCAGATTAGGTGGCCAAAGGGTGTGGTATGAATTATAGCCTGCTAATGCAGGGGTGATCTCTGGAGCCTTGAACCAGGTCTCTTTCACTGCACAGATGTCGATGTTCTCCATTCTAAGGAGTGCCTCGAGTGAATGCATTTTGAGGTCTAGACTTCTAGCACTGAGTAGCATTACTCTCAGATTTTGCTTGCTTGTCCAGTTACAGTGGTGAATTTGTCATTTGAACCTTGCCTAAAAAAGGCACTATAGGGGTGGCAAGAGCCTTAGCCAGTATCCGAAATCCCAAGGGCGACAGGTGCAGGCCATCTCTTGCAAAGCTTCATGGTCTGTCGATCATGTCATCCCAGGCAGACAGATAATGGATCCCCTTAGAATGACACCAGAAGCTTAGCCAATTGTTGAAGTCAATCATTTTGTCCTTGTACTTTGGCATCATTCTGGGTGATGTTAGTATGCTACTCAGGGCTAGGGTCATACCTGCCTAGGCTACAAGATCAGAGAGTTCCTCCATGTTTCTTTTCATGTAGTCCAAGGAGGTATATCTCAGGTCATTCACACCAACATGGACAATGACAGAGTCATATTTGTACTTGTTGTGAAGTGATCTGAGTGTTTGAATTATGTGGCAGATCCTGGTACCCGACAGGCAACTGTCAGTAAATTTCTCCTTGTTTAGCCTGGTGAGTGGAACATCAGTTTACCTGACTATAGAGTCACCTATGACTAGTGTGCTGGGTATGTTGTTATGCCTTATGGACTGTGGTTGAGTGGCACACTGAGCTTGTGGGCTATGTGCCATTTGGGTTGTGTTGGGGGGTGGAGGTTGCTTGCATTTCTGCTTTGGAGGTCTCTGTTGCTTGAGCTGATTTTTATTGAGAGCCTTCGTGAATGTAGGTGTATGTGTTGTGTTGCTATGTGTGTGTTTTGGTGGTGTAGGTTTTGAGGGACTATGTGATGTGTGTGGTGTGGTGCAAGTGTTGACCCTCTCCTCTTGACTGTCTAGTCCAGTCTTGGGTGAAGAGAGCTTTGCTTCCAGTTTGGCTATATACTTGCTTCTCTCACAGGTTGTAGTGTTGGGTGGTAGGAGGACAGGGCTGTCTGTGTACATGAGGCAATTGCTGCATTGCCCCAAGATGCCCAGATTCATCAGGTAGACAGGAAAAATACCGGGAGCTGACCCTTAGACGAGCCTGGATAGGTGCTTATTTATTAAGTGTTAAAAACTTTTTTCCTCTAGACAAGTGAGGAGAATTGAGTGCTGTAGTAATTTGTAGCTTATTTAGTGCTTATAACAAGTTCTGAACAAGTACTGAGCTCAAAGAAACAGATTTGAGTGCTAAAACTAAAAAACTGTCTTGTTCTAAGGGAAAATTTGAAGAGCAGACTTTATAGCATCGGGAATAGTTAACCCTAGCTAAGAGGCGATGCATAAAGTGTGTATATATATATATATATATATATATATATATATATATATATTTTTTTTTTTTTTTAATATAACAGTAGCAAATGAGCAAACTGATTTAAACAAATTAACCAATTAACCAATAAATAGCTAAAACTGAGCCCCGTTCCAGTAGTCTTCGATCAGACAAGTTCTAACTCCACACTCCTGCCACCAGGGTGCAACCTACTCCAAAAAAAAAGATGGTCTGGATTAGTGCTCAAGTTATACAAACAAAGCTATATTCAGCAGGTCTGAATTTAGTCTATGCTACAGCAAACAAGGCATACCAATTTCAGAAAGAAGCAGTTCAAATAAGCAGGCACAATAAGCCTTTAACCAGAAACTCCCAGCTCAGAAGGACAGAATCTACCCTCTCCTCCCACAAGAGTTCAGACCACACCTTTTTAATGTAAAATAACTGGCCCAAAGCCTAAGTGCTTAAACCAGAACTAATACACTTTTAGAATAACAGACACTAAGCCTTCAATCAGTAACTTCCCAACTTAGAAGGATGTAAGCAACCTGTCCTGCCACAACAGTGCAGACCACAAACCTTCTTAATGTAAAACAACTGGTCTGAAGCCCAAGTGCTTCAACCAAAGGCTTAGAATAACAGTTACAATTTAATCAGGCTACTAACAAGCAGTAATAAATGCAGCAGAATAAATGCAATAAAGTAGGAAGAAACACAAATACAGTAAAAGCGGATGAATAAAGTGCAATTTTTATATAACAATAGAAAACGAGCAAACTGATTTAAACAAACAACCCAATTAATCAGTAAAAAAGCTCAAAACTGAGCCCTGTTCCAGCAGTCTTCAATCAGACAAGCTCTAACTGCACACTCCTGCCATTAGGTTGCAGTGGGACCTTCTACAAAAAAGATGGCCTGGATTAGTGCTCAAATTATACAAACAAAGCTAGATTCAGCATGCCTGAATCTAATTTATGCTACAGAAACAAGGTGCACCAACTTCAGAAAGAAACGTTCAAATAAGCAGGCACAATAATCATTTAACCAGAAATTCCCAGCTCAGAAGGGCAGAATCTAGCCTCTCCTCCCACAAGTGTGCAGATCACAAACCTTCTTAATGTAAAATAACTGGCCTGAAGCCCAAGTGCTTAAACCAGAACTAATACACTTTTAGAATAACGGACACTAAGCCTTCAATCAGAAATTCCCAACTTAGAAGGATGTAAGCTACCTGTCCTGCCACAACAGTGCAGACCACAAACCTTCTTAATGTAAAATAACTGGCCTGAAGCCCAAGTGCTTAAACCAGAACTAATACACTTTTAGAACAACAGACACCGAGCCTTCAATCAGCAATTCCCAACTTAGAAAGATGTAAGCTACCTGTCCTGCCACAACAGTGCAGACCACAGACCTTCTTAATGTAAAACAACTGGTCTGAAGCCCAAGTGCTTAAACCAAAAGGCTTAGAATAACAGTTACAATTTAATTAGGCTACTACCAAGCAGTAATAAATGCAGCAGAATAAATACAATTGAGTACTTTTAAAAAGAGGCAAAAGCAAAATAAAGTGCACATTTGTTTTAGTAAAGTGCAAGGAGAGAGGAAGGAGGAGCAGAAGAAAAATTCAAGGTTAAGAGCCTAAGTGGGTTGGCCTTCTCAAATGTTCTCTCTGTATTAAGTAGAGTGATCCCCAGACTGGGAGGGGTGTCCCAGATCAAATTTAGAGTAGGGGCAGGCAACTGCAAAGCCACCAACTATAACAACCCTACAAGAATAGGGTAGGAGGGAAGGGAAAACAGTTTTAGGACAGATGAGAAACATAAAACAATGCCAGAAAATATATAAAATAATTCAGTCAGGCAAAATTAAGACAATGCAGAACTCTGAAAGGTTAAAATGACAAGAAATATACTTATCAATCAGTGATATATTTCCAGATTGTTTGAGAATCACACTTCAGCTATAACACCAGGAGTTTCCAACAGTTTATGTAAGCATTATTTAGTACAGTTCTGCACATAAGCAACTGGATATTGCCTTGAAGGAAAAAATACAACATTACCTCCAACAAGCAGGGACCCAAGCTTGGGCAGAGGGCAATAAGATGAGGAAACTATTGGCTTGTAGGATTAAGCTCAGAAAAAGGACTTCAGTGATATCAATTGTTAGAGACCCCATCTTGGACCACTGAAGTAAAAGTTTGAATTAACTTAACATCTTTCATTCTTTCTATCAAACCTAATATTCTGAGCCATCATCAACCCACCTTCCTACCAAGTGCTTTCTTTGTTTTCTCCAAAAAGCAAGCCTCCCCGTACTGACTGACACCTACACATTTGTATTAGATTAGCTTATTACAGTACAAGACATTCATAAAATAATTGGCAGCTTGAAATAATGCATAATACACATAGCCTTGCACGATCTTTTAGCTGCTGGTTTGTCTTGTCCTGCCTTTTTAAATCTTTCCATAGTTTACCATCAATTCATCCTTCCTTTCTCCTCTATAACATCTTTACTGCCAAAACTTAATAAAGATCCTTCGCTCCCAACCCTTTTGTGTGTGATAGCCCTCCCTCTGTGAATCCTATATGGTGTAAAAAGGATATAAAATGAGCTTCTGATATTACTGCAAGAGTGAATGTGGAGCTGAGACTACACAGTTTTGAAGGTCTTTAGTTTTCTTGTGATCTACAGCACCCATACTTTTGGGTTTATCTCAATGTTTGGTCAACAAATTAACTTCAAGGAGCATTTATTATGGGATCCTCAAACCTTTGGAGGAAGAAACACAGGCCTAAGGTAGATAAATTATTTCCCACATCTATGAGTTCATTTTTATATCAACTTTTTATTTCCAATTAAAAAGATGCATTAAAATGCATGAAGTCCTCTTTATTACACGATGGCATGTAACAAGTTGCAGACCACTATAATACTCCCTTACATTTTATTTATAAAAAAACTCATCCTGTTAATGCACTGGGGTACTGGATTCTGTTACTGTAACTGTAGCAAGATCATAGTGTCAACTCCTTGTGTCCATTGTGTGAAGCACATACACCCCCAGTATAGTTCATAAATTCTGTAAATGCACCCCCTCAATTTTTAAACTATGTGAGTCATAGCAATGGGGATTAAAACTTCTCTAAATCTAGTCTTCACTTGCATTAAATCTGACGTGGTTTGGCATATTTCCATCTTCAGAGAAGCAAATTTTAGGGCAGAATTTTTGGTTAACACAAACATCTGAGGAAGTACAGGGTATCCTCAGAATAGAAAGAGCCAGCATGCTTTGGGCTTGGTTGCTTCAGAAAGGGAGTAATTGTGTTTACCTTCTTTACAAATCAAATCCTCACAGGACACTCCTATCTCATTTCAGTTCTAAATATGGTGATTACCATGAGGGAAACCTTCCTTCAGGATTTAGAATCCATATTCTAGATTGTTCCCCCATCTTGTAAGAATTTTTATCTCACTGTTCCACCCTTCAATAAACTATTTCCTCCTTATGCCCAGTCTCCTGTTTGGCCACAAGTTAGTTTTTACTAGACTTTTATACAATGGGTCCTGTGTTATTGTTCTCCATATAGTTCTAGTCAATGTATATTTTAAGTTGTATATTTTAACAACTATGTGATATTATAATGCTTTTTATATAATGATGTTTATACTTCTCTGCATTTGTATTTCTTTCTACAGTTTTGACAATATAGCCATTGATGCAAAAATATAGAAATAAAAAAAAATAAGTGAATACATAACTAAACGATACACTGACAATAAATCAGTTCATAGGATTAATTTATAATCCTAGTATTGAAAAATAATAATAATATGATGAGCAACCATTTTCGAAAATGTGAAAAGCAACTGCCAAAGGAAACCATGCCTGGAACTTACATAAGCAGAAGCAAACTGTTAATTCATGTGCAGATTAAAAGTTCACAGATTCCCTTGTCAAGCGTGAAACTTGTTAACCTTCAAGATGCTTGATTGTGGTAACTCCATGTTATCATATTCTTTTTCTTATACACTTAGCAAAATCATTTTTGGAAATTATTCTTTTTCCTCATTGAAAGTGGGGAGCTCAATTTATAATCCTAGTATGGAAATAATAATAATATGAACAACCATTTTCTTAAATCAAGTTTTAAGAAAATGGTGAAATTCTGGTCCACTGAAAACTGAAAAAAAAGATGATATAATGTATTAGATAAATGTACTTGCACACATCTGATAACATTTTGCTTCAAACCTGTGTACCCCTGCAAGCGAAACTGCAAAATTTTACTTCTTCAGACGAATGGGCAAAATCTGAATTAAAAGCAAAAAAATGTCCTTTTGTTCTGAGTGTATCATCCTTGGAGTTGATATATTTAGAAATCAGGGTTATTTTTTTAAGAAGTTAACCTCCTTCACATGGGGGGATGCAATGAGTTGGGTCCCCAACAAAAATGCTTATGATTACTGTATTATGTCAGTGTTTTTGGGGGTCTGTAGCAAAGTTTCACGCTATTCATTTTTTGCACTTGACACTTCACAGTGGCACTTTACATAAAATGGAACTCCATGGAACTCAGTGAAATATTATGATTCTACTGGATAACACAATATAGAGTAAAAGTATTTTTTATTATTGTCGATATCTATATTTAGTATTGTGTTTCATAGTCTGCTACTAGCTTTTCCAGTAGTACGTTCCAGGCAATTCCTTGTAGACCAGGCAAGGTGCCCTCTAAGAAGTGTTTAAAAACATAATATAATGACAATTCGTGAAGTCTTTTCATGTCTGCTAAACATTTGTTTTATATATATATATATAGATAGAGATACACACACACACACACACACACACACACACACAAGTGCAGTGGGTTTGATTGTACATTTGTTTGATTGTATGTTTTGTTAGAAGGTTGCCTCATTGAATAGACATTTCATTTTACGATGCCAGCTGCTTTGTGTGTGGCTCACCATATAGTGAGGAGTAGGATATTGTCCTTTCCTCACTGTTTTGCTTGGAGTTGCTATACATAATTAGCAGGGGATGTGATGGCACAGCAGGGCTTTTATCCTGCAAATTAGTTTTGCATGCACCCAGGTTCATGCTCAGCAAATGCATACTTCATGTTGAGAGACTTAGTTTTGAACATTTGTTGCCAATGTAGTGTTAACCCAATGTAGTTGTCAGTGATGTAATCACACAACTATATGTGTGTATATATATATATATATATATATATATATATATATATATATATATATATATATATATATATGGGTCCACTTTTAAATTTAGAAATACCAAAATCTCGAGTTTTGAGATACCGAACTCAAAACATCGAGATTTTGATATCTTGAAATTCAAAAGTGAACCAAAAAAAAAAAAAAGTAAAATAATACTTTTGCAGGGGGCAAGCCCCCCTGCACCCCCCCACCCCCTACTTTAATATACCAACTCTGAGATTGCGCTACAGTGAAGAGAATGGTAAGTGGAACAGGAGCATTACCGTTCTCTTCACTGTAGCACAATCTCAGAGGTGGTATATTTAAGTAGGGGGTGGGGGGAGGAAGCCCCCCAAATGGAGGGTGCAGGGAAGCTTGCCCACCCTGCAAAAACATTATTTTAGCTGTGTTTTTTTTTATTTCGTTCACTTTTAACTTTCGAGATACCAAAATCTTGATGTTTTGAGTTCGGTATCTCAAAACTTGAGATTTTGGTATTTCGAAATTTAAAAGTGGACCCATATATATATATATATATATATATATATATATATATATATATATATATATACATACATGTATATGTGTGTGTGTATATCTATATATATAGATATGCACACACACAGACACATATGATTAATCTTCCCCTGTACCCTTTGAATGTGTAACTGTGGAAATTAGAAAGCTTTTTTAAACTGTGAAAAACAACTGCCACCGGAAATCTTGCCTGGGACTTATGTAATCAGAAGCAGACTGCTAATGCATGTGCAGATTAAAAACGGTTTCTACAGAGTCTTTCCTAGCAAGTAAACAAATAAATATACATCATTTGTGAGTTAACGGAGTCTAATAATGAACCTATATTGATGAACTTCAAGTTAGCCTTTAATGCTGTTGAATAACAAACATTAGTTCTGCTTGTATATGGCAGAAATGTTTTCAAACAATGCCTCTCCTACCCAGTAGTGCTTAATATTCTCACACATTTTACTGCATGCAAGTCTTCATCCCATAGCTTTAAAGTATTATTATTAGATATGCCACCCAACAAACTGCCTTTATTTTATCCCTTCCAGATTTCTGACCTGATGATTTATCCAAAATTATCTGGCTCTCAACCACATCAATGTTTCACAATCTTGTTTGCCCTTTAGCTCTTCATCAGAAGAAATATTTTCATGAATGAACAGCCCCTTTCGTTGTTGTAACTTTCTACTTTATTTTTCTCTAGTGGTGCTATAACTTGTGACATATTTGTCACAACAGCAGTATCCACATCAGCCTGGTCTTGTGGAAAGTCATGACACTAACAATCTCCTGACCCTGCTACAGCTGAGTAGAACACTATTCTGCAAAAGCAAATGGAGCTGCCATGCAATATTACAGTTAGAAAGGCTTATAATAGTAAAAAGAAAGGTATCATCAGGCTTGCAGTCTAAACCACTAACATAATTAAAGCAAGCTCTACATAAATTACTACAACTTCAAGGGTGCCAAATGAGCAGAGACTAGTATCAAAAGTAGAGGGTAACAGCAAAGCATTCTGTATTCACATTAAGAAGTTTAAGGGGTGGATAACAAATCTGGGTCCTTCTTAATTAGTAACACATCTTCAATATGTGACCCCTAACATCCTGACAAGGAAATTTGACACTCATATCGAACACATGTTGGGTGGTCCTAACCACCTATCACTATATTACAGGACTTAATCCCTCAAATCACAACTTAAATGGATACAAATTGTATACATCATATAAAGAATAATAAATTCCATGGACTGTGATGCTATACAGTCTAGCTTCCTGTTCAATATTCTAAACAGTGAAGTATGGACACTTCATATTTTCCTAAAAGTGTCTCCTTAAATCCATCTGATTTACTGAACTATGGTGCAGGCAGTTGTAAGAATGCATGAGGAGGAGTGTGGAACTGAACCTGAAAATCTGAAGACCTGTTTATTCTGGCATGCATCTCATGCAAGGTGATGGGATGTATTCTCTTCCAAACAGGCCAGGCCAGCACAGATTTTCCCCATCACCTCCTTCTCCTCCTCCAAAAAATCAAAATTGTGTCTAGTTCAATCATCTCTCCTTAATTCCATGGCATTCTTTAAAGAGTGCACAATTTCTATGGATGAAAGTTTGGGTGCTCATACAGCATACATATTCCTGATGGAGAGCTTTGACATTATTACAAACCAGGGAATCTCAAAACTAAAGAGCTCAACCTCAATTTTTTTTTTTTTTTACCAGGTGGATGGAAGATTGAATTTGAATTGCAGACAGGAATTATTGAATGAGGATTCCTCTCTAAATCTACCAAAATGACTACAGCTGTTCTACAAGATTTGTAATGATCTCCAATGTACTTGAGACTTTTTTACGAAAACTAAAAGTAAGTAGTTAGCTGTGGAAGAAAAATACATGTGATTATAAGAAGGCTAACACAATAAAGTAATGTAAAAATGATATAACGAAAAAAATCTATAAAAATTACTGACATTTTTCACTTTAGCATTTTACTTTTTATACAATGACACTGCTTCCACTTTGAGTTGTCAAGCTGCAAGTCACCAAGGAACCAACTTGCTTTTTAATTAGAAAAGCCATGTTTCCCTTCTGTGGATGGGCTTTTAACATTCAAAGTGCTTCTCAGAGTATAAGTGTCAACCTTTCTCTTATGCTGCTATCAGGTTTTGTTTGAGTTGGGGTTCACAGTAGAGTTTGCCTTCATTTATTTGCATGTACGTTTGTCTGTTATTTTTTTCTTTTATTCATTACTATACTAACCAACTGGGTGTGCTGGTCTGAAGATACTCCTCAGTCATGACCCAGGCCCAAGGCAGTCAAAGGAATAAGGCTGACAGTAATATATGCAAATATGGTATGCAGGGAATGAATAAAAGTGTAAACAGAAGGCAGGGCAATGAATACTGGGTACTAATATGCAAGGTTTATTGTAATATAGCGTAATGTCTGTACAAATTAGAAGCAGTAGAGCACTGAGCTCTGTCTCAGTTAAAATGTTAGCTGGCTGAGAAACGCATTGCAGTAATTGTATTTTAATTTGAATGATGCTTTTTTTCAGTGTTGCTGAAAACCCAGATCTTTCTGTGCAATACTGATACAGAGTTCATTATTTTAATTTATTTTAATCATTCAGAAATGAGATTTACCTACTGTAAATTAGAGTACTTGTATTTCTGAGGACACAAATGTTTCTTAGCATTGCTGCTGGTAACAGAATCAACAGAATGTAGCCCCACTTGACTGAATCATCATCTAACTTTATGAAGCACAGGCTTGCCTGCTACCAGAGCATTCTAAAGATTAGGCAAATACATTCTAAAATGGCATAGCATAAGAATAGAGGTGATGCTGCAACACAGAAATGTGCCCATGAGACTGCTTTCTGCATAATATGCAGGTCAGTTCATTACAGTAATGCTTCAAATTAATTCTAGGACTTTAAAATATGGTGTGTGTGTGTGTGTGTGTGTCTGCTTGAAAAATATAGCCTTTTAATGTAGTAGATGATACTGTAACTAGTAAAATCTATAAACGTCATACACAACAGGTCCAGGTCAATGCAATATATATAGACAGCAAAGGATAGAAAGGCTGAGGCTGCGGCATCGAAGTAAAATTGAGTCAGCCTTCAGTGACACAGATGAGAATGGCTTTTTCTACTAGCTGGCCACACACAAAAGGGCAAACAGAATGTATTACAGTGGTTACTGACCCAATTCCAGCTTGCAATGAGCAGAGCCTTATGCTGCTACATGGTGATAGATAAGTCAAGGACATTTTAAGCCTGTCTTCCTTTTCCTTGTAGTAATATGCTAGCGCTGTGTTACAACTGCCAGACAGAGTAGATTCGAAATTTAGGAAAACATCCATAAAAAAGGATGGCATTTATTTTTGCTTTCTGGTTGTACACAACTTACCATACAAGTGACACTTTTAGGTCAGATAATTTATTCTGAGGAAATACCTGCTAATTTGCTTAACAATGCTATTTCTGTATTTCAGCAATTAAATCTGGACTGCAAAAGGGAGGATAACTTTTATATCAAATGACAAGGATTACACATTCATCTATTAATAAGACCTTATTTTATTTTGTGTTAAAGGTGTGTATGAGCTGTATTTTAGCAGGTTTATCAGTTCAGGATCTGTATATTTGTTATCTTGCTCACAAAACGTCAGTACAACTTATGATTTTTTTTTATTAAAAAAAAAAAAATAACAGGATTTATAGCCATTGGTCAGATCACAAAATTCTGTGCACGAGTCAATGAGTTACTGAGCCTTATAACCTCACTTGTAAAACAGAATATAAGCAGCATGATCACAAATACTTTATGCAAATGTATAAATCTAGAAAAGTGGCATTAAACATATAAATATTAATAAAGTAGCTTTGAGACATTAATACATGCAAGTTTTTACTGTTATTTGCTGTAGAATGCTCTGTGCATCCACAGTGAATGCTGTGGTGCAACACTAGTGTACTGGTTTCAAGGCCTAGATTTCAGAGCTCAGAAACTAATCTGTAGAGGGGACAGCCAGAGGTGGTAGTCAGGTTTGGTGTCAACTGTCGTCCTCTGTCTTGGTTGACTGGACTGGGCAGCTACCACTGTATGACTGCTCCTTGGTAAATACTAAGAGTTCTAGTTGAAGCAGCTGTTCTAAAAGGACAATCCAAGATGTCTCAACATATTGTGTGAGAGCATCATTCTTAACTGAGCAACCATGTCCATGTCTGGCTTTGACATTTAAGGAAGAAGCAGAACAAAAGGACAATGTAATGGCCTCCTTCTAAGGTCTATATGACTGCTTGCATTGTACCATTACTGAGTCTACCTAAAAGCACACACACAGCTACTACCGACTGCCTGCAATGATTCTTCACACAACATTTCTCCTTTGTATATAAAATGTTAATATGCTGAAGGATTAGGCCAGTGATAATGAAGAGATAGCAGGGAGTATCAGAACTGTACCCATGTCTGGTTTCCTGTGGAATTAGAAGAGGGAAGGGCAGATGTCAGATAAACTGCCAGGTGTTATATCCAACCAGCATACCAGATTTAGAAGTCTGGCAAAATAACTAAAACCTTAACGAGGAGGAAAATCTACTGTATGTACCTCAGTTTAACCGACACCCCAACTATCAACTACTAATCACAGTATTCCAGATGTAAACACACAAGGTTTGGAAACTACCATATGTTCTAGGATCCACAGTACCTAATAGTCATACAGTACTCAGTAGTATGAAAGGTGAGTCAAACAAAAGTCCTTATTACTTATGGACTTTACCCCCATAATTAACTAACCCATTATTAATATTCACCACAGACTACAAACATTTATTGAGACAGTGGTTCTATTCCAGTTCTACCTTCAGTACATTGATCTCTTCATGGTTCTACATATTTATACACTTAATATGTAAAAATCACACATTTTTTCCTATCCAGAATTCAACTAATCTGCCATCCTTCCTTCATTTGTGTCAATTATTAAATCTCCTCTCTCACTTTTCTTCTTCAAAGAATGCAGTGTTAACATATTCAGTTATTATTTATCTTTGCATGAATTTATTAATTTCTGTCTTTATATTTTCTGAGTTGTGGTAGCCATATACATGCTTTTTGCTTTGAGACATATTTTACCTTGGGTATAAGTAAAAGAACTAGTGTATCCTTTGTGAATTACTGCCCAAGAGGTGTGGAGTTTCTTGTTAAGGCTCCTGTCATTAAGCAGTAACACTTTTAGGTTTCTTTGGGTTTTATTTGCTAAGTTGGTAGTTTTGTCAATTTGGTATTGCCTAAAAAAGGCACTAAGAGGGTGAATGAAGGTTTAGCCAATATCTAGAAATCCAGGGGTGACAGGAGCAGACCATCCTTGGCAAAGTAACATGGTCTATTAACCATGTCCTCCCATATTGACAAGTATTGAATCTTACTGAAATGGCACCAAAAACTATGACAATTGCTAAATTAAACCAATTTTTCTGCATAGTGTGGCATCATTCTTGGTGAAAGTAGAATGTTGGTCAATGCACGGTACATAGCTGCCTGAAACACATAGCCAGGGACATCCATAATGCCTCTCTTCATATAGTCCAGTGAGGTATGTCTTAGGTCAGCTACACCCACATAGATGACTATGATAGAATCATACTGGTACCTCAGGGGCATTGACTTGAGTTTATGTGTAACCTGGTGGATTTTTGCTCCATACAAACAACTAACATTTATCTTTTCCTTGTCCAGTCTGGTGAGTGGAGCATCTGTATGTCATACAATAGTGCCCCCTATGACAGTCCAGGGTAAAGTGTTTGCTTGCTTTATGGGCTTTAGTTTTGGGGGCCTCTAGGGTATAGGCACACATGTGGTGCTTGCTGTTGTTTTTGGTGTGGGCATTGAAGATTGCCAAGGATAGGTGTGTTGCTGTTTATTGGCATAGGAGGTCTTTGAGGTTTGTAAAGCTTGCTTTTTACTACCTCAGGAGAATATAAACATCTATGCCATTACCAAGATTTGGATTAAAGCTGCAGAAAGTACTTTAGCAGTCCAAGGTTTCAGTGTCTTCCACACCTTTAGACCATTAGCCACACTAAAGACGGAAGTGTCTCAAGCTACATTAGCAGAAAATATACCTGCAGGTTGGTTAAACAGGATGTAGCCCTGAAGTTCATCCATGAGCAAATCACCACAGCTAAAGTCCCTTATCATATCCTAGCAAGCTATAGGTCACAATCTTGCCTCAAGAAATCCATAACTTATACTTCGACCAGTTGGAGGCACTCACCATCCAGCCAATATCCTATTCATGGGAGACTTCAACTACACCTTCACAAACTGAGAAACATATACTCCCTCCAGCCTGAAGAGACAATGTTTTCTGGACTTTATTAACCCAACTACCCTTGATCAGAACTCCAACCAAAGGTTCAAACATACTGGACCTACTACTCACCAGTATACACCCCTCCCCCGTGTCACATCCTCAGTGGTGAAGTCAGATCACAAAGCTGTCTCCTAAAAAACAAAAGTCAACATGGACAACCCAGAAAACCTGTAGTACTTAGGAACTATTCTAAAGCAAACTACATCCTATTGAGTAACAGTTTGTCAAAATTTAATGCCCTTCTCAATTCCGAGTTCACAGCAATCTATGTAGAATTGGTCACAGAACCTCTGTACAACCATGTAAATAGCTGCATAGAGGCTGCTACCTAGAGAAGTAAGCCCAAAACAAACCACACTGCTGGAATCCTAACCTTAATAGTGTATATAACAAAAAGAAAAAAGTCATGGAAAATAATCAGAAAGAACAGCTCTCATAGTGGCAAGAGCTCACTAAGAGGACTAATTATTTATTTTTACATTTGTTAACCGGGTTAGTCTGTCTGGGTTCTTAGAAGCCCTTTTTCAGTAGAGACCCAAGGAGAAAAGCTCCCCAAAAAAGTTTAAGTAAACAAATAGTAAGTACAAAGATAAACACAGATCACATTTTAAGTATACATACTTCTGAAGTAATTACATAACATGCAATAAAGGAATATATAGAATGGATAGAAATACAATACAATACATAATATGGAAATTTTCATGTAGTATGGCAAGAAACTAAGCAGAACTATGGTAAGACTAAGGTCAATACATTGCTGAACCAAGGTACTAGGCATGAAGTAAGTAAATAAACAGATAAAGTTGTGTGAACTTTGGAAGTTAATAAATAAATTAAAGAACAGTAATAAGAGATTATGGGAAATGAGTGTAACATGAGCTAACTAGTATGGAATATGACAGAAAAAAATGTGTAGGTAGTAGTAAGAGAGACAGCTAGAAGTGATACAGTTAAGTTAGGTTATCCCTGAATGATTCTTGGGTATTAGTTTAGAGCATGAGCATATCCAATTTGATAGGAAAAAAGATTTAAGCTGTTTCTTGAAGGCATTTTTGTCTTTAAGTAAGGGCTAAAGGGAGTGTGTTCCAATTTTTTGCAACTGAGTGACAATAAAGTATTTTCCCAAAGCTTTTGTTTGGCTTATGAACTTCAAGAAAGTATTGATTAAATGTAACAAGGTCCAGATACCCTCTCAGACTAGAGACAACCACAAGACCCTCTACAGCTATGTCCAAAACTTTAAAGGAAACACACAGCAATGTGCTGAGCTGGTGGTAGATGGTACCATCTTCACCAAGCAGAGGGACATAGCGAATTTCCTGGCTGACAAGTTCAGCTCTAGCTTCACACCCTCCTCATTCCCCACCTGTGTCCCTCCAAGAAATAGCTACTATTATAACCTCCACAACTGTTAGTAGGGAGCAGGTCATGGCAGCATTTGCTAAGGCCAAACTCACAGCCTCAGTGGGCACAGGCAATATCCCAGGTTTCCCCCTAAATATCTTGCAACACGACAGATCAGGACCACTTGAGTCACTTTTCAGCTACTGCCTCAAAACAGGTTATGTATCACATGAATGGATGACTGCAAAGTTTATCCCCTTTTCAAAAGGGTGGACCATTAACCAACCTAGGAAACTGCAGATCCATTAATCTGACTAGTCTAATATGCAAAGCCATGAAATGAATTACCAGAGAAATGATCAATAAAGACATTGACAACCTACAGAGACTAGATCCATTCCAGTTTGGTTGTGTCAAAAGAAGATGATGCTTATTTAACAAGGTAGACTTCTTTGAGATGATCACCAAGGCAATGGCTTAAGGGAAAATAGTATATACTGCCTTACCTTAACCTGGCTAAGACAGTCGATGCACTACTGTACTCAGGTGGTGTTGACAAACTCACTGAACTAGGCATAAATTTCCATGTAACTCATTCTATTGCCAGCTGGCTCACAGATAGGATCCAAGAAGTCAGGTTTGATGATGCCACCACCATCAAGAGACAAATCTCCAGTGGAGTACCTCAAGGCTCAGTGCTGGGCCTGCTCCTGTTTGGCATCTATTCCTTGGAGGTCAAGGCTAATGTCAAAGGCCTCTGGCTCACCAGGTTTACAGATGACTGCAAACTCTACCCAGTTTGTTTACTCCATTCATATGACACCCCTAAGGGTTGACCCAGTAGTTAGGGATCTGGGAATATATGTGGACAGTAATCTGGGCTTTGACCAACACATAGCTATATGTGGACAGTAATCTGGGCTTTGACCAACATCTAGCCAACTTAGTAAGAAAATCATTCTAGGTTACCCAACTTATTAGTAGGAGTACTGCATCCAGGTCCATGAAACACAATTTCCTCAGATGATAATAATACTTTAAACAAGGTTTTAGGGCCAAAGTGCAGTACTTTGCATTTCTGAGGCTATGCTAAGTGTTGCTGTTAACCATCATTTAACTAGTCCTGTTTACTGATCCCATTTGTCCTCTAAGTTAGTTTTACCTTTCTCTCTCATTTGCTAATTTTACTTACTCAGTTTTATAGTTATTGTATGTTGTCTGTGCAGTCATCCATTGAACAGAGAAACAATTGTAAGCCTCAAACATTGGCACAGACACACTGATGTGAACAGCATGGCCAAAAAAAGGACACATCAGGGTAGGAACAGAGTACTGTACCTTGGCTACACTGCCTGCCTTTGATGTCACTGGCCTCCTGTCTACTGATCTATACTCAATTTCTTCATAAGACATTGAGATAGTTGACCCAGCTGAGAAGAACAACTGGTCTATGGAGCTCTTGATTGGCTAGGAAGATATCTATTTTAAGAGTAACCAAAAAATAAAAAAACTGCAGCTCAGGAACACAGAACACCAAATTTATTAAACATCTAAGTCAAGAAAATGCTAGCTTTCACACAAAAAAGTGACCCAAATGCATAAAAGTTTGTGTATTTATGTGCTTGTATTTCTCCTGACACTTATGAGCAAAATCCTACTGCTTGCATGTGTTTTATTAATAGGGGATCTCATCTCAAAGCTCTACAGAGAAAAAGTGACATCGGCTGTACACTGCTTATCACTGATCACACTTTTTCTGAGGCACAGAAACCGTGAAATAGGAATAATAAATTTTAGGGGGCTTGCAACCTACAGGGAGGATGCAGAAGGAATGATTTCTTAAGATTATTGTATTTTCTGATATTCTTCATAAGTTTGAGTATTCAAGCTCATGCAATATAAGAAAATGTTGTTCAGCTTTTGTAATGTGAGCTTGGTTTCCTCAGGAAAGCAATGATTAAAAAAAACTCCAAAGCCCTTAAAGCTGATACCCACAATTTCCAGTTCCTGCATCCCTAGCATGGTGTTCTAGAATGTTGGGTATGAGTGAACAGCTGGGATGATTTAGTATGTGGGACTGATGGTAACATAAATAGAGTACAATGACCAGAAATATATTCAAATCAAGTTATTCTAAGTTATTCTTCATATGATATAAATTGTTATTAAGACATTGCAACTTTCTCGCTCTCTCACTGTCATAATTTTAAGATAGACACTTCTCAAAGAATAATGTATTGGTTATTCTTTTAAGTTGAACATTGTCCTCTATAATTCACATAAAAAGTTACTATGACACTTGAATTGACAGTGGGATTAGTTTTGGATTGGTAGTTCAGTGGTTGTTGTTAGGGAAAAATACCAATGGATGAAACAAATAATGCACTGAAAACCATATGCAGTAATTTGTAAACAAAATGGAGACATAGAGAATATGCTTAGAAGTTGCAAAATGATGAAAATAATATAAATTTCATATTTTGGCTGATCTTGAAATTAATGTAACTGTTTCTATGAAGAATATAAAGGAAATGAAAAATGTTACAATATGAATCCCCAAGTCATGCCCAGTGTAAGCTATAATTAGACCAACATAACTGACCATAATTTTGCCCAGATGGAAAATACAATACAACTCATTTTCTGAAGCAGGTAAGCCTTCTGTACCACCCAAGTGGAAGACTTTGACCACATCACTCTTATTTATATATGCTAAACCCATGTTCACATAAAGTGATTCTTCACCAGTACAGTTTAGAATCAAGGCTAACAATTATTCAGTACAGGAAATAACTAAACTTATAACTCATTCAGATGGAATTAGAGTTGTAATATTGTTCATATCACACATGAACATTGTAACATCTCCAACCTGTGTATTACATGTAATAGGACGCCTAATATCTGGAAAAATTCCACTGTAAGATCACTCCTAAAGAAACCCAATCCTTCCAGTCTCTCAGTCTTCCAGCTCACTTCTATCCTCTCTATCCTAGGAAAGATTCTGTAAAAAATCGCAGTTTACTCAGTACATCAACCAGTACTACATTTTCTCCCAAAACCAAAAGCAGTGTTTTTTTTAGTCTGGTCGCAATGCATCCACATCTGTCTAGACACTCGGTGGCAACATTCTTCTTGGAATAAACAATGGCCTAATTACTGAAACCATTTTAATGACCTCACCAGAACGTTTGATCTTCCATTCACCCAATTCTCCTTGACCATTTCATTGAAATAGGCATTAGCGATTACAAACTGTCCTGGTTCAAAAGACTACCTCTCTAACTGCCCTTTCTCAGTGAATTTCATTCATCAACCTCTCCATCAATCCCAATGCAGAAAGGCATCCCCTCAAGGATCTCTTCTGGTATCTTTTCTCTTTTCTACCTTTATTAAAAAAACTGTCTTATCACTTCAGCTATCTTCATCTCCTGCTTTATGCTGATGACATGGTCCTATGCAGCTATGATCATCCTGTCCTCAACTCAGACTTCAGGCTGATTTTCATGACCCTATTCAATGAGTCAGTGATAAACAATTATACCTCAACTCCTTTAAGCTGAAAACACTTTTTTAGATCTTGGCAAAAGCTCACTTCCATCTCTAGACATCTGCAAATCCTTGATCTGAATAATACTACTGAAAAATGGCACTATATTCAAATACCTATGGATTTGATTGGACCCTTTCTTTATTTCCATATCCACCAGGACTACACACACACACACACACACACACACACACACACACACACACACACACACACACACACACACACACACACACACACACACACACACCAGCTTATCCTATTCTGTTCTAGTAGAACCTCCCTTTTCTTTCCAGATGATATAGGAATGTCACAGGTAAAGGTATCTTACTGGATCAGCCAGAATACAATTTCCTTCTGATTGCTGCAGCCTGTAAAAGAAATGCATTCACCATTCAAACCATCTCAAACACCATATGAAGAGTCATCACTCATTCCGCAGGAAATGAACACTACTGCAAAACCTTTGAAAAAGCTAAATGGTTACCTGCAAAAATTGTGCTGACCTTCTACTCACCTCTCTGCTGTTTAAACATATCAAGAATGAGACCTTCCCCCCTAGCCTCCAGATGATTCAAAGATACACCAACAAATTACCTTAGACATCTTAACCACTCTAGTCCCCTCCTCCACCCACCAACCTAGGCTTTAGTGCATAAACCACACTTTCTCAGCTGGGAATCTCTCCCTTCTTTTCTTAAAAATCATTCCTGTTACCCCATTTTCTGATCAGAAATAAAGCACACTACAAGACTCCAAGTAAATGCAACTACTCTGTCTCTAGTCATATTACTTAATCTCTTCTTACCCTACATCTCTCTATATAGTTCATACTGAATTAACTTTTATTTGTGATTTTTTTCAGCAAACCAGTTCTGATATCCACTCCATATATAATGCATGTATATGTGTGTGTGTGTGTGTGTGTGTGTGTGTGTGTGTATATACATACATACATATATGGGTCTATATTATTCCAGCGAAGGTTGCTTTGTGCGAATGCGAGAAGAGTGGCACAAATACATCGAAATGAATTTCAGCGTTTTGATGTATTTTTCATAGGCAAGGAGGTAGTTGGCCAATTACCTGGAGTTGCCCTTTCTGTTGCTGTAGTGCGATCTCGGAGTTGATATATTTAGTTAGGGGGGTGTGGGGGGCACAGCCCCCCATATTGGGGTGTGTGGGGAATGAAGCCCCCCACTTATTTATGCTTTTAATTTAGTTTTTTTTCGTGAACGGCAGCATGAAGTCTTTCCCTAGGAAAAAATTAGATTTCGTAGCCATTCATGATTTCCAGCTTTTGTGCATTATGTGTCGACTTTTATGTAGTCGCACATGTGCACTTTCTCTGGAATAATATAGACCCTATATATATATATATATATATATATATATATATATATATATTTATGTATATATATATATATATATATATTTATGTATATATATATATATATATATATATATATATATATATATATATATATATATATATATATATATATATATATATATATATATATATATATATATATATATATTTATATATATATATATTTATATATATATATATATATATATATATATATATATTTATATATATATATATATATATATATATATTTGTATGTGTTTTGTGTATGTGCATCTGAGTTTCTGTATATGTAAGAAACTGACTATAAGTCTCCACATGACAGTATGTATGTGTGTGTGGAAACATTTTTAAATATTTACATAACATATATTTTGGATGTAAAATACATCTAAAAACAATTACATATCCTACAGCAACTTTGAAACCTTAGAAAGTGGAACTATTTTAAATCCGAAATATAAAAAATATGTGTATACTAATAATAAAACCAATACAAAGAAGTTTAACAGTTTCTAATTGAAATAATGCTCCTAAGAGTGAGTATTACAGGGAAATAACAGAACTTACAGAAGTTGCTTGTATGATTCATTATTTCCCTGTAATGTCCATGCTGTTAGACATTATTTCTTACCCATTAATCTGTCTCTGTTGTCCATAGGCCCAGAGGGATAAAGCCCCATCTGTGATCCAGATAACACAAGTTAGATTAGCAGATTGGTGCTAGAAGATGTGAGCAAAGCATGATGGGCAATGAGCTGCTGTTTTTGTGCTGTGGCAAAGGTCCCGAGGGGTTTATGTTTAGCAATCGAATGCACATGCATGGAATGGCCAGACATCACACACAAATCAGCGAATGTGCCCATTCATCTAAAGGCTATATGATCATAAGAAACAGCCTCAAATGATCATAGTTGGCAAACAAAGAAAACAGCATGAAGAATGTACTTACCAATAAAGTAGAGATAAAGAAATCGGCCTTTTCCCCACTGTAGTGTGATCTCAGAGTTGGTATATATAATTATCAGGGGATGGAGGCGCAGCACTCACATGAACCTATAAGGGGGTATAGGGAATCACAGCCCCTCACATAAAGAGGGTCCAGTGTTCAACTATTCCTCCTTATGTGGAGGGGGGCTGCAACTCCCACACCCCCCCGCTAATTATATATATATCAACTCAGAGAGGCAGATTTCCTTTCCCTATGTTACCAGGAAGTATGTTCTTCATATCATTTTCTTTATGTTGGCCGACTATGATCATTTCAGGATATTTCTTACAATCATTTAGCCTTTCATGGAAATGCACTTTCTTTGATTTTTGTGCAATGCTTGGCCATTCGGTGAATGTGCTATTTGATCACTAAATATAGACCCGGTCCAGAGCATGGAAAGCAAGTGGAAGTGGCAGGAAAGATGTCTACTATGGCTACCTAAACCAAAAAATAAAACAAAGTGCAAATAAATAAATACTGGCAGTCCAAATGACAGAACGCTATATTTATTACAGTTAAGTGCTTTTCATTTACTAAAATGGTAAACTTCTTCAGACAAATCTATGGCTACCTAGTCCAGAGATAGTAGCCTTTCTTCTTGTATGTCAATAAGTGTGCATGCAGAGGATGAAGGGGTGTAGGTATTCTCTGTGGTTATTTAGATGTGCATATCTCCAATGTGGGGGGTCTTGAGCTTAGAGAAAATGACCCAAAAGCTCACATCCTAGATGATATGAAGCTCATGGGGGGTGCACTGTGTAGTTTCCTTCCTGAAAATAAGATATGATTCCATAGTATGTCAACCCTCTTTCTTTTTCTTCTAGCTGCATTACAGCCTGTATAGTATACTAACTCTACAGAGTATCTATACATTATAACACAGTATCTTATTCTGCTAGTAGTCCCTGCATTTTTCATAACACATCACTTCCCTGTAAACTGGACATTATTGTAATTCATATTTTCTGTTAAACAAAACATCTGTCTCAGAAAAATTGCTTGTTTAGATGGATCAGCAAATTGCAAATTACGACCTTGTTTTTGCTTCTCTGAATTTAACTAATTTCCCTACACATCTCTTGTATTGTGATTTATTTTCTCATCAAGTGCCAAAACAAGTCTCTTGAGAGGTTATTTTCTCTGCTAAATGAACACCAACTCTAGTCTAATATGCAGAACATTGAGGGTTTTGGCAAGTTGTAACCTGTTCTTTTAAAATTTTAGACTCACA
Source organism: Protopterus annectens (assembly GCF_019279795.1). Lineage (NCBI taxonomy): Eukaryota > Metazoa > Chordata > Ceratodontiformes > Protopteridae > Protopterus > Protopterus annectens. The sequence continues at coordinate 334,149,306 of NC_056748.1, read as the reverse complement.
GTCTCACATACACAGAAACACACAAGGAGCATTTTCCTCTGAGATTTAATTTTCAAACTAAACAGCCAAGCTGCACATTTTTCCCACACTGGCATCTTTCAAGTGTCTTTTTTAGTGATTTATAAATAAATGTACTTCCCTTTCTGGGCACAGCTGGATATTTAAGCACTGCATCAAATGATATCAGTAACTTAACACTGAAGGCCTCCTGCTAGCCTGAAAGCTTGAGTAATTGCTAAATTGGGGGAAGGAGGGTGGCCTAATGGTTAAGGTGTTTGCCTTACAAACATAAGGCACAGGGTTTGAGTCTCACAAGGGATAATTGGCTAGGCTTAAAATGACTTGCAAGAGCAGTTAGCCTAGTACTAATCTATCAACCTATCTATGGACCTATGAAATCTATGTTTGTCCAATAAAAGGCATGCCATCATGTATGTGTTCCAGTGTCTTTGTGTTTTACTCTGATGAGTTAACTAACTTCTGTTTTTTGAACTCTCTCTGTCCAGAAGATTTATGATCCATTTACCATTGCAAAAAATACTCTTAGATTTTATTATCTGACATTGGGTGAGTCAAGGATATCTGTTGATTTAAAGTCTAATACTGATATTATAATAAAACATGCAGAAATGAGTGGGGCAGTTATCTGATGAATAAAGCAGAGTAAATACATTTTTGTTATATTACATTATTTCTCAGGTGGTGTGTGGCGTTTACTTCAAGTGTAACCTTGCTACTTAAAACAGAGTAAATGACAACTTTGTCAGAATGTTTATGTGTAGTACACATTTAAACAAATAAAAAAGTACAGTTAATCAGAATTATTATGAACATGAAACATTTTTTATGAACTGCAATTATCTACAGATATGCCCATGGATACTGATGAATATCTGTATGTTACTCTTCCAAAAATGTTGTTATATCTATGGTCTACCAAATATATGTAAGCATTTGCAACAACATCCCATATGATGTATTAGGTTAGGAAATGGACTGTTAACTGAACCTCTGTCATACCGTGTACATGTTTTTAAGCCTTTCAAAGCCAATATAAGTAGTTATGTCCATGCACAAATGATTTATTGCAAGGTTGATGCATTTAGCCAAAACACAATATTACTTATATACCCCTACTGGTTACTTTAAATATTGATTATTTTTTGCAACTTTAACAAATAATGGGGTGTAAATGTTTTTTGGTAACAATTACCTGTACCGTGACCATTAGTGACCCCCTGCCAGCCTATGCCCATACATCAATTCTCTGAATCTCTAAATAAAAAATCTTATAATTTTTCAAAGTTTGACTCAGTGAATTTACTAGCACACTAAAAACCTTTAACTGGACAGTTTTAATTTCCTTTTACCTAGACAGAGTTGTCAGTCTCTTTTACCTCTATATTCTTGAGCATCCTAAATAGATGCTCCCATTTGCACAAAATAATTGAATCTAATTATTCCCCATGGCTTTTTAACATAAGTAAATGTCTCATGACAGACATAGATAAACACTGGAAAGAATTACTAAACAATAAAACAGGCAGAAACTTACAAATATATAAACAACTGCAAAACCATGTTGAAAACAGGTAACGAAGGATAAAAAAAATTATTTATACCCTCCAGCAGACCAATCACAAACATAATCCCAAAACTGTGGTCATTTATCAATTCTCTTCTCCACCTTGGAGTCAAAAAAATACCCCCACCTGTATCCTACTTAGTGACAACATTCCATTTCAAACAGCCACCATATGGTCAACACCCACTTCATCAAAAGTATTGCCAACTTAACCACCAACACATCTCAACCACTTCTATTCGCCTCTATGCATTCTCCCATCACCGTCTCTCTCTCTCCCTCACCCGCTACTCCTTGCACCAACAAGCACAGACTGTAATCGTATCACCTTCCTGTAAACAAGATAATGCAACTAGCACTTCCCTCTTTACACTCCAACCTGTCCCCACAACCTATATGTTGTTGTTGTTTGTCTTTCGGCTTTTTCCCACTAAGGGGTTGCCACAGCGGAACTCCAGTCTGCTAATGATTGGCAGTAGATTTTTACGAAATGCCAAGGTGCTAGCTTGACGTCCAACCTTCAACTAAGGCATGCCCATTTACGCATGCATGTCTTTCGAATGCTACCCAACCGTGGGGAGGACATGCAGACTCCACACAGGAGGCACTCCCAAGCCAAGCCGAGAATCGAATGGGAGAACAAAAAACTCATCTTCAAACTTAGACCTTGCTCCAACTCTATAACCTCCCATATAAATATCTCTGACTTGCTATCATCTGTTCAGCTAATAGTCTTTCACCTGTAACAAAGAACTCAGGAGGCATTCTCCTCCATTGAGAAATGGCTTACCAATTCCCAACTTATACTAACCTCCCACCAAAAAAAAAAAAAAAAACAAGCTGCTACTTTTCACCTATAAGGCACATGTCTCGAATAACACCAGTTTCAAAATCCTGTCCCACAACAACACACAAACTGACTTAGTCCTCCATATAAAGCTATTAGGTATGACTCTAGATAATAAATTAAAATTTGATTTGCATGTATTGAATAATATTAAAAAAAATCATCAAAAACTTTGAATACTGTAAAGATATAAATAATTCCTTTCCACATCTTCCAAAACTACTCTACCCAACACTTTTCTGTTACCCCCTACTTTATGGTGCCTCGATTTTTACCATCTTACAGACATTTCTTAAACAAAGACTAGAATCCTGTTTCAGTAACATTTTCAAATCCGTTACTAATGCCACATGTTACTCGCATCACTGTGTTGCTCTTCATTCTCTTAAGTGGCTCAGACTCCCTCATCACCTTCCCTTTCTATAACTCACCCTGACTCAAAGCCTAATTCTCAGTCCAAATATCTGCCCAGAACTCAGTACCGAACTTCACTTCTACATCCCCAATAGATCATTGAGGCCTGAGGATAAACAACTTCTAAGTGCCTCTAAACCCAATAAAACAGCAGGGAAAAACCTCTACTTCAACTCTGTTGTCAAATACTGAAATACTTTACCCCATCCATTAGATCTATCTCCAATCACTTCCCATTCAAACAGCCACTCATGGAGTTTTGAGCCTCCACCTGGCTTTGCTCATGTACCAGCACTGGCTGAAGACCACTCTACGTCCATGTTGCATTCTCCTGGCCTTCCTCTTCCTTCCCCAAACTGCCTACATCACTCTCCTTGACAATGTCTCTTACTGATTTTATCTTCAGCTCTACCTTCTATATAACTTTACCTCTTACTCTTATCCTTTCTGTTACTCATCCTGATTAATATCTGCTTAGATATAAACCAATCTGACCAATGTTATGCATATTTTACAGAAATTATAATTTCACAGCCTTCAACTTCTTACATCTTTTTACTGTTTATATTTTTCTTAAGGAATGTACTTGGTCACTTCTACTGCCTACTGTACTGTTAAGGGATGCATTTTCTTAGTCACAACAGTCACTGCTTCTTACTTTCTGCTATGAAACTGAATTTGTGTCTTGTAATGTACGTTGTTACTGGAGCAATCCCCCTAGGGGCCTCCACTGAAAATGGATACCTTTAACCCAGTTTGTACTTTCCATGTAAACAAAAGTCAGTGAATAAATACATATATACATTTATACATACAAACATACAAACATGCACACATGCACACATACTGCTTGCATAGAACTAGCAGACATCATGAGCATATGTTTAGAAATATAGTACATGGTCAGTTACCTCCGATTAGTAGGCATACATTAGAGTTAACTGTAAAAACTGAATTAACTAACACTGCTAAAAACATTTAAAAGAAAAGCTACCCCTTTAATATGTTTCATGTTGTCAAAGATGTTGCAATTATAAGTAGATGGATGATAGGAAAACCTATTATTTCTCTGACAGATGGTAACAGACTTTCAGCAATCAAACTATAATCAAAGATACAGAGCAACCAAATCAGCGTGTCTGTGCAGCCACCACAAGGAAACTCAATAAAAACTGAAATAGACTCACATATTGCCAACTATCCAAATGATCAGATGCATTATAAAACCATGTGGTTATTGAAAACGCAATGAAAAATGATGGTAGTTGTAGTGGTGAATACTAAAAAATATAGTAATAAATAAATACTTAGAAAACAGTTCACTAAATCACCAGGGAAACTTAAAATATTAATACAAAATTTAAAGCAGTGGATATGACCCCTTCCTTTGTTTTTAAAGTGGGCAAGAACTTAAAACATTTATTTGAGCACCAATATAATATGGTATACCTTCATATGTTCGAAAGCACATTTCCAAATGTGCTTAAACACAAACCGTTTAGCCGAATTACGTCATGCCGACTTCCCTGTCATAAAAATATAGAATTTTGACGTTTATGATTGCTCCACCACCAAAATGAGTCCTACCATGGGTCAAAAGGGGGCAAGGTTTTCATGATTTTTGGATTTTGCAATTTGCAGTTCGCAGCAGCAGTATCGAAGATGAGGCCATCAAACTTATGAAGGTATACCATATAATGCACCTTACAAGAGGGCTTAAAATTATAAGGAAGTATGGTGCACGCCATCAATGTATTTATATTCTGGAAAAGACTGACGTTTTTATTGGAAATCTAGCTATCAAGGTAGCATTGGGAGATGGCAACTGCAATACAAAGGGTATAGTGTACATTGCTATATGTCAAAAATGTTCCTGTTATTATGTAGGAAAAACTGAGTGTTAGTTTTGTGAAAGAATTTATGAAAATTTGGATCCTATTAGTAAAGGAAATATTAACAATTCAGTATGTAGACGTGCTCAGAATTGAGAAGGTTTTGAAAAGTTCCTTTTTTGGAGTAGTTGAAATAGTACCAATGGATAATGGAGGAGTTTCCTGGGAAACAAAATTGGAAATGAGAGAGTTATAATGGCAATTAAAACTTGATGCCACTAATGACAAATGTCTAAATGAATATGTTTCAGTTGCTCCTTTCTTTAAAATATAAAGCTGCTTAACTTTGATCACATTTGGATTATGTATATTTAAACTGTATATGCAAGCAAGCCTGTTTATCTTTTAGTATTTTTTTCTCCTATTATGGACTTATTTTTCACTGTGTATATTTTTTACTGTGTATATTTTCTAATATTTTTTAATGATAGTAATGTTTTAATTCTGAAATATTGGTATTAGTTTGACATTAACTTTTAAATTGCTGTGCCTTTTAATTAACTGATGAGGTTTATCACGTGACTTTTATTAAATATTTAATGGAAGGGAGTTTTAATGTGAAACGGGTTTGAAGAAATCCAATATGTGTAAGGATGAAAGTGCTAAGCCATTTTAATAGTCTTTTGATTTTTAAATAAAGTTGTATTAACATTTTAAGTATCCCCTTGTGATTTAGTGAACTTTTTTTCCAAGTATTTACTTGCTACTATATTTTTTAGTATTCACCACTACAACTACCATTATTTTTTGCTATGTTTTCAACAACCACATGGTTTTATAAAGCACTCGATCTCTTGGACAGTTAGGACTTATGTGAGCCTATTTCACTTTTTATTATCAAAGATACTGAACATATAATTATATTCTATATTGCCACTTTTAATTAGCATTTTCTACAGATTGTAAATATTATAAACTGAGATTATTCTACTCTGACAAGTACTGATGAATTTAAGATTATTTTTCCATGTATTCTAGAGTTTACTTTTAAAAGGGTCAAAAAGTTTACATTTGTGTTACAAAAGTAAAATAATGATAATAAAAAGGCATACCAATAGTAAGTAGGAAACGAGCTCCTTTAAACTGTTTACTATGTAAGCATGTTATGACTAATGCTGCCTTTAAATACTGTATGTAATATGTTTCATTTTGAAGCCTATGCAGGTTGTTGTACTAGATGAACAGTGTATTTAGGAAAAGGTATAGCTCTCTTCTGTACCTGATTATTGTATAATGTCCCTGGTTTTATTTCATATTTTTGCCCTGTTGATCCTCGTAACATGCTTGATTTTCTAGTAAATCAATAAGGAGCACTGTCAGTCGATAATGTCAAAGATTAGTTTTATATTTATTGTTTGAAAACACGTTTGTGCAAAAACTGTTGTTCTATTAAATTTTAAAGTAAATTAGACTACTATTTAAAAATTGTCCACAATTTTGGGTATTTCCCACCATTAATTTTAGGATTTGCCCCTGATTCTTGAACAAAGATGATAAGAGCTATGTAGGCATGTTGTATTTTAAAAACTCAGTAACTACCACTTAAAGGGCAGAATTCTACAATTAAAAGGGCAGTGGTGACAACTGTTCTGGCTATACACGTTTTAGAATCTGGATCACAACACAAATTTAAGTTTAAAGCAATTCATAATTATAGCATGACTCCAAGAAAAAGTTATTTAAATCAGCAGACTGATCTAAATGATTACTGTTAGATTACCTTGCTATGGGCTGATAAACAGCCTAGTTTAAATGGCAATGCTAGTATAAAAACCATTGCTGAAAGCAAGAATAGAAGGTGTAAAAATAACTAAACTAAAACTGCACTGTTTGTATATATGTGTGTTATTATATACTTGTGTCTATACTACAAGCATTATTTCTTTGACATCATCATACATAGAAAATGTTTAGAGACATTCTGAATCAATATTAATCAATGGATGTCTGTTTTTTGTCACACAGTGATTATTTAATCTCTGGCTTTCATAAATTAAGGAAATATTGCATTAGTTTCAAAGCTTGCAGATGTCAGCTTTTGTTTGGAGAATACTTTTTTGTGGTCCTTCTTTAGTTCTTAATACATTTTTTTGCTTTTTTTTTTTTAAACTATTTTGGTTTATCTGGAGCTTGTATTTGTTTGCTTGTGTTTTACACTGTGCATTTCACACATTTCAGAATTGCATTAAATTTATATTAAGATTACAGTACTATTCTTATGATATACTGTACAATATTTAATTGAATTGAAGTATAGCAGATTGGTAAAACAAAGCAAAAGTTCCCAAGGAAAACACTACTAGTGATACTAGTCAAGGAAACACAACTAGTAATACAGTGATACCATTCCAATTTATTGAACACTGTTTAATGAGTCATTTATGAATAGATTACTACTGTTGCTCTTCCAGTGATAAAAATAAGTATTTTTTTGTTTCTTACAGAGTTGCAGTAAAGCTACATCACCAGTATTTGCATTTATTGTACAATATGTTTTCTATTTAAATATACTACATCAGTAAAGCATGTCAGATGTTTATCTAGGGTTCTCTTGTATCTAATGACACTCATTGTTTTTGTGAATTATCAAGCAGTTTTATGTAGACAACTATTTGCTATTTATGCTGAACAAGCTGAAATGTGTTCCAAGCATTTGGCATTCCCATTTGAAGTGAGGGCAACACAAGGAAAAGTATGCCATGGCACTTCAGTTTCCAATGAAGATATTTTTTAAGTGAATTGTGGATCATTATGCATCACAGTATATTTAAGTAATTTTAACAGATTACTAGAACAAGAATATATATAAATTACCTAGCTTCATAAGTAGCAATGCATGCCATCCCAGTGAGTAAATAACTTAATAGTTCCTATGAACAGACACCTCTCCTTTATTCATTTCCATTCTCCTCCACATCTTTGGATCATATTGCTTAGCACGTATACCTAAATTCCATACAGAAGTATAAAATAGAAAACATTAAGCAGTTAATTAGTGAATATAATTTTATCAAAATAATCATACAGCTTGCTCAGATTCTTGTCTTCCACCCTTCATGCTTCTTTGCTAACCTTCTGTAGTAAGTCTTTTGTATTCATGGAAAAACCACGGGGGATTCATATGAATATTATATTTAAGTGAAGGTTCACCATTGTTTATTTGCCATTGAGATATTTTGCCTTTGATCACTAAAGTCTCTTCCCAACATAGAGGGAATTTAAGCTGTTTTGGTGTTGTCTATAACAGAATACCTAGTTTGCTACTTTTGGCTGGGCTTTATCTTATAAAGCCTGTAACATTCTAAATTAGTTTGCATGAAGATAAATTATTCTTTTAAGTGCTCTTTTTAATGAGTTAAATAGCCTTAAGCTGTGGTGTCATCTGCTAGGTTACATTCTATTAATATACAGGCATTGTAAGGGTAACGCCATTCTTCTTCCATTCATCATTTCAAAGGATGAGACATGTGTAGACTTAGTTGGAAGCAGCATGCATGGCTATTAATATCAGTAGAAACTGAATATCCCCATGAGATGAGGGGTATTTTTCACATGTAAATGAGTGTTTAGTTTGCTTCAGATCATTCTAGGTGATGGAACACATGCAGCTCTCTTTGTACTTCTAGTATTTCCCATATTATTTCTAGTACTTCACTAATAAAACTACATTTCCCAAACTTTTCAGTTATGCTCGAAGTAAATTATTGGAATCTGTTATAAACAAATGGTGTTAGATATTGTTATTTTCTATTTATGCTTAAAGCAACTCCTCATTATATTTAACTTCTTATTATTTCATACTGTTTGCTTATATTTATTTAACTTCTCATATTCCATACTCTTTGTTTATGTTTATTTATTTTTAATTCAAGTTTTAACCAGCGTAGAGCACTGTTTCCATCATGCCTTTATCAGGCTCAATCTGGAACACACAAAATATAGAATCAAATAACATTCAGTACAGTGCTCATGTAACAAGTTTTGTAGTTCATTGTTAAATGCAATAAATGTATTTTTAATTTTTGGAGTAAAGAATTAATTCCCAGATTTACAATATTAATATTTACATTATTTACAATGAAAAAGGAAATCACAAGTGCAAAATATCAAGAAAGAAACACTGATAAGAGAAGAATGAAACAAAGTAAGGAGAAAAGAAAAATGAAGGAAAAAAGACAAAAGAAATAACATGTTAAAAAAACTTTATGGTTATGTAAGCCAGCTTTGAGTTTTATATAATGTGATAGGAGCTATTAGGAAAGTTAATGCTCAGTTGTTTAAAACAGTTATAGTATTCATCTTCAATTTGGGATTTTTTTTATGTTGTGAATGGAATTCAGGGTAGAAAATAGTTGCTTTTAGGTTCAGTGGAGAGACTTCTGAAACTGCAGGACAAGAAGTGAAAAACTATGATTAACACAGGGAAGTTTGCTGTAAGGAGTTCATAATGACAGCAAACTGGGAGGTAGGGTTCTAAGATTATAGTTGGATGCTCATAGTGTAAGATGGCTAGTAAAGAAAGGAAAATAATGCAGTTTGTCTACTTTAGATATTAATAATCCAAGTAAAGTTATGATCTATGGTGGGTAGTGAGTTAGCTTGGGAAAGTAAGGTGCAGTGTTGCTCACTTTGTAGAGCAAAGGTAGTTGTATATCTTCCTTATGATGGTTGCAGAGAGGAGTAGATGATTGTTGCTTCTTAGATGTTTCTAAAATAATTGTAAGACCATACTCTATAGCTAGGCCAAATGTACTCCTGTTCCAAAAACAATTAGATCTTGGCAGAACTAAATACACTGTAGACTAGAGTTCCATAATTATTGTGTGTATGTATATATATATATATATATATATATATATATATATATATAGATATATATATATATATATATATATATATATATATATATATATATACACATATATCTCTCTTTACACACACAGACACACACACACACATATATATATATATATATATATATATATATACCTCATGGAAGCATGAATGAATTTTTGTTTCAATATAATACAATCAGAAATATAATAAACACAAGTTTCCATAAGCTTTCACAACACCACTCCTTCAAGTGTAAAATACACCCATTATCTTATATATACTACAGTAACACATGTTGTTGTCACATGGCAGTGTCATATAATTAACTCCTTAAATCAATTTGTTTCAGAACATGTTTTAGGTATTTCAGACCTAAGTTGTGCTTGAAAATGGACAGGGATGATCTTTGTTTTATGTGGATGGGGAGTCTGTTCCACAGCAGTGGTATAATCTACAAAACATGTCTGTCCCTACAAAATGTTCTGTTGATGTTGCAGAAAATGTTTAGATCCCTAGACAGAGTATCTCTGATGACATTCAAGTTGCTGATGTGCAGTAAATCCATCAGTAATGGATTGGAGGATGCCTTGCATGCCAGACACAGGTCACCCCTTAGCAGTCTGTTAGATACCAAGTACAGTGACAGGGCTTTGAGTCGGTTCATGCAGGACATGTTGCTTAGGCCTTATATTTGTTTTCTCTCTTTATTACAGAATGAATGTTTCCCACTAGGCTCATCAAATCTATGCAAGATCAGTGTATGATGAGTAAATTAAAAAAATATGTTTTAAGTTCAGTCTGAAGCCTTGAAAGACTTCCCCCTCAGTGTAAAATAGAAATAGTTTTATCATCTTCACAAAATAGCAAAAATAAAAGCCACTAGATGGCACAAAGCCATCCACCTCCAGTCCCTCTGAACTTCTAATAATAATTACCAAAAAAAAGTTCTGTGGCACAGTCAGTCTCAACACAGGTTGGATTCCATAAAATGGCCCATTAAAGATGACACTCTAAGCTGCTTCACAGGAGCTCTGTGTCCCCAAAATTTTCTCATTCACCATAATACTACCCAATAAAAACCTGAGTCACCTCCTTTTAATTCCCAATTTTACTTCAGATGAATAAAAGGAAAATATCGAAATGCTGCTAGAAAAAATCTTCAGTGATGTTTCCAATGGAGTTGATGGTCTACATTCATAATTTATGAAAATGTGTAGTAATAGATATTGTACCTTCTGAAAAGTTATATACAATGAATGATTGACAGTCTTGTCTTACTTACTGATACTGCCAGCTTCAGCTTCTGTGTTGGTGCCTAATAGAAATAAATGGAGAACAGCATTTTTATACTGAAACCAAAGTCTAATTAAATGCAGATGTTTGTCAGATGTGCTAAATGCTACAGTGCTTTGTAGAAACAAAGTCTGGTTAGTGCACATAAACTTTGCAGACTATTAACCTTTTTAGCCACATATTATCTTTGTTGCACAGAACTACTAAATAACTTGTCTATATAGCAGACGACTCATACAATACTGTACAGTTTACAGCATTAATGTCTTCAGATTTGCTCTTCATACAGCATGAAAGATGTTCTCCATTAAGCAGATCTTACAAGAAATCAGAGCTTACATATGTACATTCTTATCAAAGCAGTCTTTTGAGAACTCTTAAAGTCATCACTTTGGTATTTTCTGATGTCATACAGTCTTTTCATTAAACGTTTAGGAGATTTTTCCTGTTTGAGAATGTTTCTGTATGAAATCAGTTTTTCAATATTCCCCACAATTGATGTCATGCAGTCTGTTAAGTTCTTTTGTGTTCTGTTTCAAGGTGAATTATTTAACAGTCTAGGAAGTCTGTTTACTGTTGCATCTGGGTCCTTACGAAATTTCTTATCTGTAATTCATTGAAGTTTGTTACACGCAACTGAATGCCTATTTTAAGAGTTATCCTTATCAGCCATTTTCTCAAGCTGTACCAGAACCGGAACATTCATATTACATTACAGATGAATGCCTTTTGCTTAGCTGAGAACAGTTTAACCCTTTAATATATGTATGGTAGCAAACAGAAATGTATGCATGTAACTGACTATATTATTCCAACATATATAGCAACAGAAGCATATATGCATCTAACTAGCAAACAGAAGTACATGCATTTATAAATCTCTAAATGTATATTTAAAAGTTACCTCTGTTTTGTTTTAAAAATACTAACATACATTCTTTCATATTATGATTTACTTGAAACACATTATTAAACAAAACCTTTAGTTTTCTTTTGATGCAATAAAGTTTTATATTGTCAACACAATGATAAAATATTTTACAAGTCATAAGCTGTATTTTGCAATTACTGAATATGACGCTATACAGTGATGCTTTATACAGTGATTTATTGACAGTGCTTGTGGATATTACTACAAAGGCATTGTAGCCTTGTGTTTTGAATAAACACATATGTCATAAATGTCAAGCTTTGACTTGTTAATATATATATATATATATATATATATATATATATATATATATATATATATATACAAATGAATTGAGGAGCAATTTTTTGTGAAAAGTTTAAAACTTGAATGCAAAATTGTCCTTTTACACAGATAGAAAACTTGGTTTATACACTGAAGAATGCTATTTATATATTAAACAATTTACTATACAGCATATGCTTGCTTGTACAGAATGTTTTTGCATTTCTACTTACATGGGCTGTACTGTACACTTAGTCCAATTTATAAACTTAGTATTAAACTGAAGCCTGCTAATTAAACATTACTGAAACATTAAAATGTATTTCTGGTATTTTTGTCTCACTACCGTACATATTGATGGTATCCTAATCACTTAATGGCAATAAAAAGGCATGGTGGTCTTTTAATGATTACTGAATTAACACAGACCAATATGTTTTCTTGTACCATTATTTTAGTCCGTTCTGCAGTATTGTTTACACAGTGTAGAATTGAAAACTGCCCTTCCCCCTGTAGTATGCAATATTTTATCGTATTATTGGTTATTTGCTTTATGCTGTGAGAATTTAACTTTTTTCCTTGCTGCACATTTGAGACTTTGTAAACCATAGTACATTTCTTAACCCCTTCAGCACTTTCTTTACCTTCAGTCATTTGTTAATACACTTGCAACTTGATATTAGAATATAGTTGCAAAACACTTAGACTATAATAAATATTTGTAATTTGCATAACTATGAATAATTTTAAACTTGGGTTTTATTTGTAGTATTATGCACTCAGTACAACCTTATATTACTAACATTGTTTTTGAATACTGTTTTTGCTGGAGTCTCTGCTATTTTTAATGCTATTATACAATTACAAAATATTGTAAGAAACAAAATAGATATTGGCTTAACTAATACATGCTTAAAACAGATATAGTTACATTATTTACATTTGCTGTTGTCTGCCTTTTGCTCTTGTGCATTTTAAACAGATGCACTTTAGGTGAAAAGAAAATACATGTGTGTCTTGTGACCTCATGTCTTTACTGCTTTTAATTAGATCCTGCCTTGTACACTAACCATTTTCTAAACATAGAGTAGAATGTTGTAAATTATTTTTATTAGTGTAGCTAACTGCTATTGCTTTAACTCTTTACTAACCAGATTTTTTTGTCTTGTGATTCTGCACGGGCTGTCTGATATTTCTCAGTATTCTGTTCTGCTGACTCTAAAGCTCTACTGCATTTCTGAAAAAGTGTTTGCATATGTTGTCTAAACTTTCTGAACTCACTCTGTCTGTCTCTTAGAAGTTTATTAAATCTTTCTGTCAGTTCACCATGAACTTCACTTCTGTTTTTATTTGTTTTGTACTGTGCAATGGTTTTATGCCACTTTTGTCTAACAAGATATACAGAATATTCTGTCAATAACTGATGTGACTGCTGTTGTAACTCTGAAATTAACATTTTACATGAGGTAACAGGACATAATGCAAGTGTATGACCCTTAACTGGTTGTTTATCATTAACAATGGTCTGAACTGTACTTTTATGACATTTAATACAAAAAGTAGTTGTATATGACTTGCACAATAAACATTTACTGTTATATCAATCATGTTTCTGTTTAAGATACTAGTCAAATTTAATTCATTTACATGTTTCCTGACTTGCCCTAATAAGCTTTTACATTTGCTAATATGCTGTTTATACAACTTCTGTAGTCTATCTAAAATTGACACATTAATAGTAATATTGTGTTACTACCTTTTTTACTAGCCTGATTAACGGCATTCATGCTGTCATGTAACAACAACTTTTCTTACCAAAGTGCACAGATACCTTCAGCTTGCCAATTCTGATCACTGTAGATGGTTGGAAAACTTTTGTAGTCACTTGAAAAGCGGGTGAAACGAAGCTGCCAGTTGCAGTTTCAAACCTGAAGTGCCACCAACCTGGAGAATGTATAGCACTGCTTACTTGCTGCATGGCAGTCCTATTCTGGATTCAGATGTCTGAGGAACTGTACTGCTGCAAGCTGTGGAAATTGAAGTACCCCTATTCCAGACTCAATCATCTACATAAATGTTAGCGACTGCGCTTTTACTGAAGTGACCTTATGTAAGGCACAGGTACTACTCCCCCTGTGTTCTGATACAGGCAAGGCTCGCCATTGTAAAGTTATTTGAAATGAATGATTGACCGTCTTGTCTTATTTACCGATACTGCTGACTGCAGCTTCTGTGTTGGTGCCTAGTAGAAATAAATGCAAAGCAGCTGTTTCATACTGAAACCAAAGTCTAATTAAATGCAGATGTTTGTCAGATGTGCTAAACACTTCAGTGCCTTGTAGAAACAAAGTCTGGTTAATGCACATAAACTTTGTAGACTATTAACATTTTTAGCAATAAATAATTATCTTTGTTGTGCAGAACTACTAAATAACTTGTCTATATAACAGACGACAGGTACAATACTGTACAGTTTACAGCTTTAATGTCTTCAGATTTGCTCTTAATACAGCATGAAAGATGTTCTCCATTAAGCAGATCTAACAAGAAATCAAATCAGATCTCACATGTACATTCTTATGAAAGCAGTCTTTTGGGAACTCTCAAAGTCATCACTTTGGTATTTTCTGATGTCATACAGTCTGTTTATTAAACATTTATGGAGTTTTCTCTGTTTGAGAATGTTTCTGTATGAAATCAGTCTTTCAATATTCCCCGCACTTGATGTCATGCAGTCTGTTAATAAGCTCCTTTGTGTTCTGTTTCAGGGTGAATTATGTATCAGTTTAGGAAGTCTGTTGATGCTTGCACTTGGGTTCTTAGGAAATGTCTTAGCTGTAATTCCTTGAAGCTTGTTACATACAACTGAATGCCTTTTTTAGGAGTTATCCTTATCAGCCTTTTTCTCAAGCTGTACCAGAACCAGAACATTCATGTTACATTACAGATGAATGCCTTTTATTTAGCTGAGAACAGTTTAACCCTTTAATATATGTATGCTAGCAAACGGAAATGTATGCATCTAACTGACTATATTATTCCTAAATATATTATAGCAACAGAAGTGTATATGCATTTAACTAACAAACAGAAGTGCATACATTTATAACTCTCTAATTGTCTAACATCTTCTTCAACACCTACATTATTCATGCCTCACATGTGGAAGCAAACTTTTATAAAATGAATTCCCAAAAATCAACAAACCACTCAAAGACACTGATTTTGGATAAATCTGTTTGGCCAACTCATGGAATAGTATTTGAAAATAATTAAACTCACAGATTGTTAGATATATTCAAATAGAAGGAATGTCATCTAGACACTAGCATGAGTTTTTCTCATCCAAAATTATTATGAGTGCACTGTAAACACCCAGTTATGATGGATCTATTTCAGAATATCAGTGTTATATAATGACTGACAATGTATGATTGAGAGCATATTATCAATAATCTGTAACACTGAAACATACAGAACAATCAAAACAGTGTTTTCACAGGGGGTAAACCCCCCATGCCCCCTTCTTTGTAGTAAATAAAAAAGTGTTATTCTTGGTTTTGATAGTAAACCATATAAATTCTGATCTCAGAGTGAATATATATAATTACCAGGGGGTGTGGTGCCAAGAGGAAGTGACAGTTCCCTCCGCATACTACTACAGAGGTGTTAAAACTGTCACTGCACTGAGAGACCCCTGCAGAATCAATTCCTCTTGGACTACAAAAGAAAACCCTGAACAAAGGCTTGCGATTAAGTTACTTTTTTGACTGTAGCTAGATAACTTTTAAGTATAGTGTAAAACAAGTTCTGAGCCAAACATGAATGACAGTCATCAGAGACAGAAAAGAAGCAGTTCTTTTACAGAAGGTAAAGAAAATAACAGTGACCCACACAAATCCCATTATATGTCAATGGGATAGGAATTCACAGTTACTGCCTTATGTGTGACATGAGTCATACAAAGCCGAAGGGGAAAGGGTTGAAAGAGAACAAGATCACATTGATACATCAAGCCCCATTGGTAGGCATGTTGTGGAAAACACACTAAACTTTCAAATAAAGCACTTAGAGTGTTTTTTTTTAAATAGGTCAGTAAACAAAGATAGAGTGAAAAAAAATCAGATATTTTTAGTTTTAGGGTGAAGTTTTCCTTTAACAGAGTATAGGGAGCTATCAGTTTTGATGATCCATTCATCACTATATCTAAGGTTTCTATGTGGAGTATACCATGTTAGTAACTGGGAGAAAGATGGTACAGTACTTTGTGTAGTATGAGTTATGTGAGGACAAGCCACTGTAACAGATTTACTGTTGTGCAGTGCTGGGGTCCAGTTTTTAGGTAGATGGCATACTTGGCAGTTTTGTTATAACATAGTTGGAGTTTGATTAATTGTGCATGGCATAGGTTTGTAAATATAGTATGGGACATATGTTATATTTGGGACTAAGATAGCAGCTGTGGTGACTTTTCCAGCTTGATGTGTTGGGAAATGTTTAGATTTGTATAAAGTTCCCTTTTTGCTGTTAGTCATCTGGATGAGTAGTTCTATATGGTGATCAAATGTGAACTTATCATGGACTTTCACTTCCAGTAATCAGTATGAGATACTGTTTCAATCTTGAATTTGTTGCGAAGATGATTGTAAAGGACTGACTTGTATGGAATTGAAAGTTGGAAGTAAATAGCATAAGTTTAATTTTTGGGGGGGGGATTAAGGAGTAGCTGAGATTGTGCTATGTTTCAATGGATGTGAAGGAAACACATGTGATTGTCTGAAGTTCAGCTAATGTGTTGGCATGGCAAACAACAGTAAAATCATCTTGCTTCCAGCAATGTGAGTATAGTTTAGGAAGATGTTAAAGAGAAGAAGACCTAGAATTGATCCTTAGTGTACTCCTGTGTTGGTAAGGAGACATGAGAAAAAAGAGTCTTGCCACTTCACATTTACATTCTCCTAGGTAGGTAGAGAACCACTTTAATGTGGTGTAGCTGAAGCAGAGTTCTTTGAGCCTGCTTACTAAGAACTGTATCTGTGATATGATAGAGATGGAAGGTTTGTTATGTATCAGCTGGGAGTTAATTTTAGAATAGGTCTATCTTGGTTTATTTATGGATATACTTTCCTAAGATTTTGGATAGAGAGGATTGTATTGCACTGGATATGTAATTAGATAGTTTTGTTGATGTATCCCCTTTGTTCTAATTTCCAGAGTGTGGGGAAAGTGTGATTTTTTCAGAGGTTGATTTATTAGGATGCATACAGGATGAGATATTGTTTCTGCTGCTAGCTTTAGGTATATGGAAGGGAGTTGATCAGGTGCTAGTGTTGTAATTTCTTTATTATTTTCTACATTTTATTTGTTTAAATGAGACTTTTGGTGAGTTGTGGTAGTGGTACTAAGTAGGGTGTATTGATTTGTATAATAACTGGAGTTATTACTAGATACATTTTTGAATGTTTTCTTTTTTTTTTTTTTACTAAAAACTGTCTTAGTGTAAGTTCATCAAAGGAATGTTAAGTCAACATTGTGAATTTACAATATTTACGTGTATAGACACAGACAAGCAAATCTTTATATATATATATATATATATATATATATATATATATATATATATATATATTCATCCTTTGAATCCACAGTGGTGCAGCGGTAGCATTGTTGCCTCACAGCAAGAGGTTCTCCCGTTTGATTCTCAGCTGGAGCACCTTCTGTGTGGAGTCTGCATGTCCTCCTCATGGTCAAGTGGCATTCGAAAGACATGCACAGAATGGGCATGCCTTTGTTGAAGGTTGGGCGTCGAGATGACACCTTGGCACCCGTAAAAAAAATTACTGCCAATCATTAGCGGACCGGAGTTCCGCTGGGGTGACCCCTAACCGGGAAAAGATGAAAGAAGAACAAGCATTTAAGTGAATACAGACACCCTCAACATATGTAAATAGCAATATAAATATTTGTTTCCTAAAATATATACATAGTGGTGTATATAATGTTTGTGACTCAAAACAATTTATTGAGTACTGTTTCCTTTAAGTTTAATATGTGTCTTGTTCAGTTGTAACTGTTACTTTAAGAGTAGAGATGAATCTGTGTATTAATAACAAGTTGGTTAAATAAAGTTAACTAAATGTCCAAAGCAACAGCTCTGGGAGAGATAACTAACAGAAGTGAAGAGCAACTATGAAGAATCTGGAAAATATTCTTACTAGGTAAAATCTATTAGGAGCCACTATAAAAGATTGGCTCTCAGTATATGAGACTGATCTAAACTAACAAGTTGTGCACTTTAGTTAAGACCACATTATATTTTCTTTGGTAGAACCTCCCTGATCTGTACTTGTATAAAATTAATGGTAGTATTTTTATGAAGGCAGATGATCTCAGCTGCATTAATTTACCAAAAAAATAGAAAGGGGGGCAGTCTTATGATATGCTACATTTTTTTTACTGTGGTTGTGCTCCACTGTGTCTATTTGTCTATCAAGGTGGCCACAACGGAGCAGTTATTATTTACCATAGTGGCTGCAGCAAAAGTTATGGTCATCATACTCAAGTCAATGGCTACCCCAACACAATATCTCCATTAAAGCAGCTAACCCAGGATTAAATTTGTGAGGCATATTTTACCACCTTAGAACAGTATGCCCATCAGGAGTGATGACTGAAGCTGAAAGGTCTAGGAATTTATCAATCCAAATAACAGAAGAGCAACTGAGACCTTCATGGGTAACTGACAAATTCAAAAGTTCTTTGCTTATGGCTGTAATAAAATTAATGTGTCAAACTGACTCTAAAAGCTCAGAAACTTTTGTTGTAATAGAATTCTTCTACAGCAAGACTATGCATAAATTTACATGCATACAAGTCTAGCTAGATAGTAAAACCGTGTCAAATATTTATAACAAACAAAAAATAACAGCTGTAGATATACTCTTAAATATGGAAAAAGGAATCCCTTATGAGATTTTGTTCTTGTAACAGTAACCCTGCAAACTGTGAAAACTATAACTATGGAAAAGCTTACTAATGGTTATACTATGGCTCTAAAATATGAGAAATTGCATTATAGAGTGGTTAAAAATGCTGTCTCTAACTGTGTAATTGGCAGCTTAATTAAGTGCAATGTCTATACTGATGGCAGAGAACTACTCAGGCTGTATGAAAACTCATATAATACACCCATATGAATGAAGAAGAAAGATTTTATTAATGAGTAGTGGAAGTGGTATGAATTCATGGAGATAAACAATATCCTATTACTCAGTCAGAAGTACAAGTGGTAGACAGAGACAGATATACACACATGTGCATGCACACACACACACACACACACACACAGACACACACAAACACAGATGGTGGACTGTACTTGTTTAGGACAATTTTCCTGTCTGCAGTTACTGATGCATCACAATTTAGTGTTGTCTTATGTTACCTGACCTCATACAAGGTCCAGGGCTCAAACTGTTTCTTGCTGTCCATCACTGCTGTTTCAAAGAGCTTTACAAACGACTTAAGATCCAGAAAGTGTAACAGTGCTACTTTTGCTATACTCCCCTGAAAGTTGCTGTGAGTCAGCCTTGCGTCCACAGTGCCATACATCCAGTGGGCATATAGGCCATCCTACTGTGTGCCATTTGCACTTATACATACATATCTTGGGACCACAGGAAGCCCTGGACATGAGGCAAGAAACTGCCCTAGTTTTTATGTTACTACATCTCTGTAGGACATACAGTATACCTTGAAGAATGGACTTCTGTTCACCCCTTTACTTAGGAATTCTGTATTTCTTAGTTCTGGAGGTTGCACAAGTAGTTGTGTTGTGCACCTTGCCCTACCAAATCCCAGTATGCTCAAACCACAGAGATGAGAGAGTAATAATAAGTATGTAGCTGACTTGAGTAATACAGAATGCTTAGTGTGGTGTGCATTGTAGAGATGAGAGAGTAATACTTAGTATGTAGCTGATGAGTAATACACAGTGGCAGCTGGTGACTTCAAATCAAAGGGGGGTTGCAGGAGACAGCTGAATGGGTAGGGCCAACAAGGGGTGTGGTCAACTAGAAAGGGGTGGGTCTATGCTAAAACCACAAAAACTGGGACTTTAATTAAATACGCTGCCCTGGGTGCCAAAGCATCATTACAAGAGTCCAATCAAGACAAAATGAAGTGTAGAAGAAAAAAATATTTCAATGCATTGGCTACAAGACAGCTTATTTAATATTTAGATGGAAACAAAAAGGTTGTGAGGCATAAAAACAATAAATTATTTTTTAAATACATTACTGGAATGCCAGTCAAAATCAAGTATAAAAAAACAAGCAGCACTCAACTCAAACCACTTCTCCTTGCACTGCAGTTCTAATTATAATTTATATTCAGCTTTATAAAAGTACCATGTAACATGCTGAAAGTAGCAATCTCTGTGATACCCCCACTTGTAAAAATGTTTCTTAGCCATAAAGACCTGCTGCCTAACAACAACTATCTACTTGTTTCATGGGGAAAACCTGATCAAAGTAAAAAATGAATATCAAACAAAAAAAAACAAGCTCAAGATAAATTGCTTAAAGGATTACTGCACAGGTTATGGACCACATATGATAGATTGCATTCTGTTTAGTTTACAGGTAAAGCCTGCAAAGATGATTGCAAGTCTCCAACAAATGTAATGGGGTTCTGAAAATACTGTAATCCTGTCCTTTATTCCAAATACTGTCATATGCATTTCAATACCTAAGGCTTGTATGCTATCTAGTTTTGTAAATATTCTCTGCATGGCAACATCAAAAAGGCTTTCAATGTTGGTATTTCTTTAACAGTATGCTTATTAAAGCTTACTTGCATCTTACAATCTCAGACAAGCTTACTTGATGGTCATTAAAACATTTCTACTTAAACACAGACCAATAGGGCACTGCAACAACATGCATTTTCTGCATAAGAAGAAGCATAAATCAACCGTATAAAAATATGACAAAAACCAGAACATTCTGCAAAATCAAGGCAGATAAAAAGCCACTGTGATACTTGTGCCTACCTTGGATGGGGGATAGTCTGCACATTTACACTGCATAATTGTTCCTTGCTTTGCTTGGACACATCCAGAGTCACTACATGGGGGAGTGGGGTACAACAAGTATATCACAATTTGAAATTTCTCCGCCTCACAGTGGTGACTCTGACACATTTGTCAAACCGCTCAATCTCAGAGCAAGAAATCTGTACAAAGCCATAAAGAGAAGTAGGACAAAGGCCAAAAAATAAGGACAATTTTAAATATTGCACTTATAAACTTAGAAAAATAATAGAATTGTAGGTCTTGCATTAGTATGAATTTTCTGAAGGGTATTGAATCTGAAAGTCAAATGTCTGCCATTATTTTCTAACTTCAGTCTTTAATGATTTGTCACTAATTTGCAAGAAAACCACAATTTTATGAAAAACAGACCAAAAATGTGACGCAAAGATATAAAATAGCCACATAATGCAGCTGGGAACCTGTCAAAGAAGGGACATTTTTTTTAATATTAGTACTGTTAAATTGAGCAGCTGACAAAATAAGAATCTACATGCATTTCTGAAATTAAAAGCAATATATAACTCTGATCATTACAATTACTTATTAATTGTAAACCCTCCATGATTTCTTCCAAATTTGTCATTTTGCAGAGGGACTATTGGGGGAGAGCAACACTTTGAGCCAAAGTTGGGGACAGTTGAGAGGTTTGGATATACCCAATTCTATAAAGTGATTTATTTGCACATACCTCTCAACCTCTTACCGCAGGAAATCTGGACAAGGCCAAATATATTGGGGGAACATACAAACAGTACTAAAAATTGCTCTTGTATAAATGTAGACAGTTGACAGAATAACAGGTCTTGCTTTAGCATGCATTTTTCTGAAGGGTATGAAGTCTGAAACTCAGTGTCTTATCATTATTTAGTGACTTCATTCCTAAATGATTTGCCAGAAAACCAAAAGTTTTATGAGGAACAAACCAAAAATAAGCAAACATATGTTCATTCTGCAAAACTCTGGACAGTTGAGAGGCATAGTTTAGCTGGGGATGTATTTGAGTTTGGTCGAATGGGGTCTCCCCACTGCAGCCATTCCAATGTCCCATTATTTGTCTATTTTGCCCCATTTACCATAAACACTATAATGTGCATACTGCTTTACTTCTGTGGTGATTTGGATTTCATTTAATTTTTTTTTTTAATTTAACAGCACAAACACTAATAGACATCTGCTAAACAAAGCAATGCAGTCTCACAATGAAAATAGACTTAGCATTAAAACTTCTCTGCCCTTGAAACTTACATTCATTGAAAAAGCATTGAAACCCACATTCAAAGAAAATACATCTGGACAGTGGCAAATAAAGATTACCTTTGGGCTGTTTTCAAATCATAGACCCCTTGCACAGGAAACATACATGTGTTATTTGATAAACCTTCCTGATTGTATTAAATTATATTCCTTGTATAATACAGTACAGTTGTTAGACGGCATTTTAAATTTATTGTTTTGAATATTTTTCCAGTAAACAATGAAACAAAATGCATGCACCAATAATGACAAAACTGCCCAATTCAGAACATTTCCAACATAAAAGTCTACCCAAACTTCTATAATCCACCAGTATCAGTAGATATGCACAATCTCTGCAGAAGTAAAAGTCATTTAAACAATTCCACATTAAAGAGATCTTTAACTAATGAAGAGGATGCTGCTAGTAAACAACTTTATATTACATTGTTTCATCTACAAATAAAGTGCCTGTTGCCCTTGTGGAATAAATTGCTTATGTTACATTAAAAATATGTTAAGCTAGTAATATTGCAATACGGAATGGATGGCAAACTGATAACAGGTTCATAGCTTCTAGGTATCTCTGCCAAAGAGGACATTCTAAGGACTGCAGCATCCACCCCCTTTAAAAGTACAACACAGTACAGTATCAGCAATGTATCTATATACTGTGAGAGTAGAACCCACAGCCTTCTGCATAAAAAGTAAGTACACTACCTGTTGTGCTATTAACAATGCAAACATACTTAGCCATAAGCAGCACTAAACTTCTCTTCCCCTGAAGCTCTCAGCTCTTTATAAAATCCACTCGACAATGAACTGTATCTCTCAACTTTGCAGCAAAAGAAATCTGGAAAAAGCCAAAGCCCAAAAACAAGGGATACATTTAAACATTGCTTGTATAATCTTGGAAAGTTGCTAGAATAAAATGCTGTGTTACCACCATGCATTTCACTACCAAGTCTTGAACCCAGGACTCTATGCACTACAGTCAAAGCAACATACCATGATGCCAAATCAACTGTTTCTTGAAACATGGGAAGACAAATGACTATCATTTAGTGAATTCAGTTCTCGCCACAGCTCTCAACTCTTAGCACAAAAAACTGGACAAAGCCAAAAATAGGGACAAATTTCAAATATTATAAACTTAGAAAATTGCTATAATAAAAGGTGTTGTGTTACCATGTACTTTCTGAAGAATATGAACTCTGAAATTCAAATGCCTTTCATTATTTAGTGAATTAAATCCAGAAAACACAGATTTTATGAGGAACAGAACAGAATAAAAATATGAGGCAAAAATTTGAGCGGTTTTTACAAGTGATGGTGGGCAGGGAATTCAGGGTCTTGCTACCCAAGGTACAGGGTTTGAGCCTGAGTTATTCTCTAACCACTACTGTTGCCTGAGTCTCATCTAGCCACCAGGTATATTTATCTGGGGAATTTTACACACACACACACACACACACACACACACACACACACACACACACATATATATATATATATATATATATATACACACACACACACATATATATATATATATATATATACACACACACACACACACACACACACACACACACACACGTGTCCCATGAAATAAACTTACCTGAGGGCTATCTCCATTGAAGAAATAAGTCCCAGCTCCACTGAAGATCCCCTGCTTCGTAATCCCCGCAATGAGAAAGGAAAACATTCCCGAGAGAGCAGGCTGGATATTCAGCCTGCAGATGTTGCAGTCTGGTCCCCTTACAGTCTATGCAGTTGTAACAGCATAGACTTCTGGGAATTTCTGTAGTCTGCTGCTTTCTGCCTAATCTCGACTGTTCATAAACAAGTCTAGATTCTGCATGCATGCGTGCGCAGTTCTGGGAATGTTCGCACACATGCAGAGAGTCCATTCTGGGAGTCTTTTTTTATTTTCTTTTTTTTTTTTTATTTTTAATTTTCAGCTGGGGGGGTTACAGTCCCGCAGTCCATCAGCATGAGCCCACCCCTGGTAATACAGAATGCTTAGTGCATTGTGTATTGTACAAGCTACACTGGACTGCAGTGTGCAGAAACTGAAAGCCAAACCTCCACTTCTGTATTATTTGGCTTTCATTCCAGCTAACTAGATAGCCTCCACACTGCTTTTGGTATGAGGCAAAGAGGCTGAATATGAATCCAAATGTGTATGTGTTATGTGAACTCCTTGGAAACTGGTGAATTAGCCACATGCTACAATCCCAAAATGACACTATTAAAGTCCAGAGGATTAAAGACCACTAGTTTCATTATTTTATATTAAAAGTTTCAGTTTGCTTTGGAAGTAGATGACAGAGAGAGAGAGGTGATTAGAGGGTTCATTATTAAAAATGCAACTGTAATGCTGGGTTTCTTCATTAAAAGACCAATATAGTGGTGGACTGGGTTTCTAACAGTGTCTGAAAATGAGACAAATGATCCTATTCTATTGGGCATCCCAGTTTTGTTTTAGTGATATTATATATGTGGGGATGATTCTTAGCAACTACAGTGGGATGATAGAGAGTGGAGAAAGATCTAACAACAACAATACAAATGGAAACGTTTCTGATTACATTTTACAGTGATGACTGTTTATTTCTGACTCTGTAAATGGGTGTCACCCAGTTCTTCAGTGGACTAGTAAATCTGGCACCAAACGGTGTGAGCATGTGTGAAGGGGTCAAAATAGTAAATTCTGTTCACTGGCAACTGAGAAAAATGTTTTCCTGATTTCAGACTTTTTGCAATTTATTCAGA